>NW_017731397.1:830680-863264 GCF_001890085.2 Hipposideros armiger | reverse complement strand
GAGAGAGAGAGAGAGAGAGAGAGAGAGAAAGAGGGGCTTTTTTTTAAGTTCTGTAAAAAAATCTTTAAACAAAACTCAAAAATGTTAAATAAGAGGTGTTGGAACCCCTCAAGTATACCATGAAACATATCCGTGAAATCAAATTGCAAATCTCCAGGAAATGGAAGACTCCATCAGGTGCTCAGAGATACATGCCGATTGGGGAATTCGGGCATCAGGTTTCTCATTTGTCAAGCAGGCTGTTTCAGGGCACCTCTAAGCCTTTTCCATTCTAGCACAGGACATTCTCTAGCTAGTAGCTGTGACAGTGTGTAAAGTGCCATCACCAGTCTGCAGGGGCTTCAACCCCACCTCCCAGAAGTCATCACTGAGGTGGATGGGGTGTGAGGAGGGCTGACCCTGGTGCCCAGTCATCGCACTCCTCAGTGTCATCTCGCTTCCATCTTTCCTTCCAGAATGTCTAGCTTCCTTGCATGGCAGCTTTGAGGCAATGCTGACGATGTTTTACAAAAGTCTTCACATTTCAAAAACAGTCTTCAAGTCCATATGGGACTATTTAATGACTGAACATAGGCAAGTTTTCACTTAACGTCTGGGCATTTTTCATTTGTCTATGTCTTCCATGATACTTCTGAACAATGGTCAAGATTCAGATCAGTTTGGGTGCTTGCAGGGGACATCTGTTGTTTCGGTCTGACCAGCCCTTGCGAAATAGCAGCCAGACACTCCTTCAGGGGGGCTTCCCCATGCCACTGTGTGCGGTCTTGATGGATCTGTCAATCGAGTGGGAGGGGCTGGTTCGGAGACCCAAGCTGGGCCAGTCAGACTCCTCTGGGAATTTTGATCACCAGTGGAATAACATCAAGTCAGAAAAATAATTCAAGTCCAGTGAAGCACCAATAATTCCTGCTACTTAAAATAGCAGACTGAGGAGGCAGTGTAGACTTTGGTGTATGAGCCCTGTAGCTAGTTGAGTGAGAAACCCAGCTCTGCCACTTTCTAAATAGGACCTTGGGCAAGCTAATTAACCCCCTTATGCCTCAGTTTCCCCAGATTATAAATAGGGGATAATAGTATTTTCCTGTTGGTGTTAGCATCATATGAGTCAGGCAGAGCTCTTGTCATGAAACAGGAACCACTCTTGAGTGTTTGAAGCAGAAGAGGAATTTGATGCATGGAATTAGGAACATATAAATCAGTGAAAGGCTAGAGAAGCAGGCTCCAGGCTGCAGCCATGGCTTCCAGGACTCACTTCCAAACTTGCCTGCTGGGGAAGTTGCCTCTTCTGCCCCCATCAGGAAGGTAGACCATTAGTAGGGACCATCACAGGGACGACTGACTTCAGGGACACAATGCCACAGCTGTGACCCAGGGGCCAGGAAGGCATTTGACTGCTACTGTCACCACCTTTGACCACTCGAGAAGTTGGGGACCTCTTGGACAGTGGACAGGACTCTACCAAGAGCATCAAGATCACTGAGGGTCAATTTTTAAGGCTGAAACAATGGCTGCTAGTCAGTCCTTGCATTCCGTAAACAAGTGCTGCAACTTGTAACTGAGCGATCTAACCCTGAGGATCCTTTCAGCACTACAATTTCATGATTCCCAAGTCACATGCAAAATTCGGTTTCATTAACTTATAATTATGTTTCATATCTTCTGTGATTGCGAAGAGGGAGCATGGTAATTCATGGGCCCTGTAGCAAAACGGCAGCATTTATTGCCTGCACCCTCCTGACTCCCTTGAAATGCAGTTTTGATAGTGTAATTCATGTTTGTAATACTGGCCTGGTGGGCTGGAGATGCTGGCAGTGCAATGACATATACTGTTGAGGCTTCCACTGAATCAGAGGAGACGAGGTCAGGGGCCTATACCCAGCAGGACCGCCCTAGTGAGGAGGGGGTGCTGGGGTGGTGAAGAGAAGGAGATATGAGGAACAGGAGGGCTTGCACAGCTAACCCGGGTATCAGAGCCTCTTCTTCCTGCAAGTCACCCCTGGGATTTAGGCTGAGTGCCAGTTACCTGGAGCAGAAACCACTAAACCAGCATTGCTTTCACTTGAAGAGACAGACTCTAGACGTTTTTGTTTGTTTGTTTAATCGGGAAAGAAATTCTATGTTAACTAGACTTAGTGTGGTGATCATTTTGCAACATACACAACTGTTAAATCATTATAGTGTACACCTGAGACCAATATAATATTTCAATTAAACCTCAATTAAAAAAAATAAAAGAAATTCTCACAAGCTGGATATTGGATTAAACGCTATTTATTATGACTACTTAAGTATGCAAAAATACAAAGTTATGTAAAATTTTGCACACGGTATTTACATAATTCCATGTTTCCATTTATATATGTGGAATATATATTCCATGCCATGCCAGTCCTGTGTGTGTGTGTGTGTGTGTATATATATATATATATATATATATATATAGCGATATAATTATGAAACAGTACAGTATAGTGGTTAAGAACACAGATTCTGGAGCTGGACCTGCTTGGGTTCAAATTCTAGAGCCACCACTTACTTGGTATGTAACCCTAGGCAAGTTAATCTCTCTGTGCCTCAGTTTACTTACTGGTAAAATTCAGATCCTAGCACCTATCTCACAGAGTTGTTGTGAAGATTAAGTGAGCTGGTCTGTGTAAAGTGCTTAGCACAGAGCCTGGCATGCAGTAATTTCTCAATAAGTACAGCTATTACATTATCATCAAAACAAAGCCAGTGTATGAATGAAACACAAACACATCTGCAAAACCAATGTCATTCAAGGAAGCTGTGCTAATTTAATATGACAGATGATGCTGTTGTGCTGAAAGGAATCTGTCATGTGGGTTTCACAGCAGGACGATGTGGTCTCAAATCCGGTTCTACTTTGGCTTTTGGGTTCAGTGTGAATGCAGAGAATGTTAGCCTGGCTTTATTTGCGAGTTCAGAATAATTAGACCTTCCAGTTAATTAGAATTCTGCCCTTGAGCATTCCTGAAGTGCCGATTTTAGTGAAATGCCACTTGATAACTCCATGGAACTGTCTTGTTCATTCAAAAGTAAAGTTAGTATTGCCACATTCTAGACTTCTGCATTAAGTGAGTGTCTAATTGCAGTAGTGTTAGAATGAGAAACAGAAATTTTCTTTATTGTTCATGTACTGTTGTATTCATAATAAATGAACTTTTACAAGCTGGTAGGTATAAAATAGGGTTTATGAACAGAATGAGAATGGGGTTCTGATGACTACAAGGTTCCTCTGAGTTTGGGTCCCTAGACACTTGGCATTCTAACTACTTAGATTATTCAAATCATTTTGGACCCTTGGTTGTTCATCATAACATGATATCATTTGGCCTTCACTTGGTGAGAATGTATTTACAAATATAAATATAAACTCTGAGTTATATGGCAGAATATCCGTTTTTAGAAAAAGATTAACATCAAAATGAAAACAGAAAATTAAAACAACAACAACCAATACTCTTTTAGAGAATTGAAGACCCCTGGGAATCCAAGGACTCTTTCACTTTGATTACTCAGTGCCTGGTGTACAGTGGGTGCTCAATAAGTGTGTCTGAATGAAGAGAAGAAACTAGTAAGGCTTATGAAGGCGTAGCTGTTCCTGTGATCTGGTCAGTATGGCAAGGGCAGGTAAGATGCTGGGACTTAGAGGTTTGTGGACCCCGAGGGTTTACTCTGGCATCCTGGCTCTGAGCCCCTTCAGGGAACAATTAGGAGCAGGGTGGGTGGTGCCCATGATATCAGGTCTGGAAAGGATGACCTAATTATCAGCACAGTGGGTAGAGGGTGGGGTTGAGGTCTTGCCCATGGAATTGCAGTAGAAACTGGGACTGCCTGGCCCTGCAGCTGTGGCCTGTGAGTAAAGCAGAGTCTGGGAAAACCGGTCCAGTGTGCAGTCAGGGAGTGAGATAACCTCCACCCATGGACCACATCTGACCTGACAGTGGGACAAATCACACCTGTCAGCCTCAAAAATACAATAGCCAGTTATTTCACCAGCAAAACAAGTCTATACGGAAAGAGCAGAGAATTACAATTTGGGACAAGCAAGTTATGGCAAACCATAGGCAGGTCCATAGAGACAAAGGGAAGGTTAGCTTTTATTAAGTTTTAGGAGGAAATTGAGGAGGGTGGTTTTGAACCAAAGTTAATTGGAGGAGAACAAAAGTTTGAGGCTGTGGCAGGTTCTCATTGGCTGCAAGTGGTGGTTAGTGCGTTGTTGCTGGGGCGGGGAGGAAAGTTCCTTTTCTTAAAAGCAGGAGATGAAATTCCAATGGGAAACATGCCCTCCCTTGTCAAAATAATCCCTATCTTCCTTCTTCCTGTTGGTTCTGTAGGCTGCAAGGAGTGGTAAGTGCATGATATCTCTCCCTTCAGGGCTTCCCGACTCCATTTTAAATGAATCTTCCTTTATTTTCACACACCAGATATATTTATATGAATACTGTCTGTGCCTCCATTTTGTTCAACTGGAGAAAAATTCACGGTTACCTGACGTTCGGGGCAAACAGAGTTGAATACGCAACAGTTTCCGAGCTGAACAAGATGGTCCACGTTCACAGCAATGCAGCCTGTGGTGCAAGTTACTGGGCCCAACTTCTAGAGCTTAGGATTCCTTATGGTGGTTTTGGAGCCTGGTATCTGCATTTTAAACAAGCTTCCCACATGATTCTGATGCAGGAAGGCTGCAGCCCTAACTGACACCCTGATCCTCATTTTCCTTAGAGGTGCCGCAGAACTGGTTTAGCTAAATAAGCTGCTGAGTTAATGACTTAAACAGCCAGACGATCTTTATTGATTTCCTACCATGTGCAGGGCTCTGTGGCTGGGTGTCTGGAAGACAGACAATTGTTCAACCGTGTCTCCAGTCCTCCCCAAACGGTGCGTCCCACATTCAGTGACTGCTATCTTTATCCTGTAATTAAGCCTCCCTCTTGTGGCCCAGTTTTACTCACTGGATACCTGTATTATTCCCCTGTGCCAGAATCCGTGTTGGTATTTGTCTCTTTGTTCCTCCGGGGCTTCCTGAAGCTGCAGGCGTCACTTGGGTTTGGGGAACTTGCCTGCCCTGAGCCCTGTTGTCTAAGGAGCCATTCCGGTCCCACGGGGCTCTGTTCCCCTCCCAGCCACAGCTGACTGGATAAGTGATGACCCCAAGATGTACCATCTTGGTCAGACTGGACGTGGCTGTTGTTGGGAGACATGAGCTGCTTCTTTTCTTGGGCATTTGGAGCCTAGTGATGAATGCTGAGATGCCATGAAGAACTCAGGTGCCAGTGTTGTAGATCTGGATTAATTTTGAAGTTGTTGAATTTATACCTAGTTTTAAGGCACATATTAAAAAGTACAGATAGTAGAAAAGAGAGTGGCCAGGGCCGGCTGAGTGGCGCATTGGTTAAGAACTGGCTTGGGACGCCAGAGAGCCCCGGTTCGGATCCCACATATGAGGGCCAGTGACACTGCCCTCTACAGCTAAGATGCTGAACAACAGCTCAACCTGGAGCTGGGCTGCTGTGAGTCGCCGGCCATGGGGTAGGCTGCAGCCCCTGTGGCAGTGGGTTGCCATGGGCTACCGTGTGTAGCCAGCAGCCAGCGTGAGCGGCCAGCAGCCGCAGTGAGTGGCCGTCCAGAAGCCGGTGACTGATCTGCCTCGCCCGGGAAGAGCGCAATGATGGTGCCAACTTGGGCCAGTGAAGCAACGTCCTCCACAACTAGACTGAAGAACAAAACGACAGCAACTTGTCTGTTCCCCTCCCCCAATTCCCCAATAAAAATCTTTAAAAAAAAAAAGAGAG
Source organism: Hipposideros armiger (assembly GCF_001890085.2). NCBI lineage: Eukaryota > Metazoa > Chordata > Mammalia > Chiroptera > Hipposideridae > Hipposideros > Hipposideros armiger. The sequence continues at coordinate 857,448 of NW_017731397.1, read as the reverse complement.
TGGCCAGTTCTCGGCTGCGGCAGTTATGCCCTTCCTGAGATCTGGCTGGCCAGCTCGTTCTGCAGTTCTGAGCATGTGTGTCCTTCCCGTAAACCTTGTTTTGCCTGGGCAACAAGACATGACTAGAAGAGCCCACCTGCCTGCCTTCCTGTACATCTCAACTGTGTCTACACTCCATGTCCCTCCCCACCAGCCTGGACACCCCTAACCCCTGTCAGCATACTCCATATTCTTTCTCTTACTTGGATAGACTTTCCTTACCTGTGCAGAATGTGGCCCCAGGGTCTCAGGCACCCTCATTTGGGGATGAACCTATCCTATGACCACTGTGCTCCGGATGTAGCCTAATGTTTAGGTTTCAGCATCAAATGTTAAGTTTTTATTTCTGATCTGTTCTTATATTTTGGAAAAGAAACATCACTTCCTAATTGTCTAAAGATTGGACTTTCTCCAATGCCATCTTTTTATCTGTAGCACCTGAATTACATGAGCAAAGAAACGTGATTTAAAAGGAAATGACATTTTTCTTTCAGGATGCCGAAATTTTTACTCGAAGGCCTGATTACGTGGACATTTGTGCAGAACTGTTATTTTGGAAAGGGGTGGGTAGGAAACAAAGGGTCCCCTAATTGTGATTCCTGAGGTAAAAATTGCTAATCTGTCTATATCCTGCTATTATTACAAAGTGACAATCCATAAAATTCTTCTTCCACTCCTTAGCAATTTGCAGGCAGTACCTGTCACGTTTCATGCACCTAGAAATCATTGCTGATATGTAGTGAGTGTGCACCTGTTTTTAATTTGAGGCTATACCTGTTCCCTTTTTCCTCTGCTTTCCCCTTAGTAGAGTGCTCATCTCTTTAGCAGTTGAACCAGATTGTTCCCGAAACTAGCATCTTACCTCAGTGTCAAAGTTTGCGTCTGCAGTGGCTGCTGCCCACATGGTTGTGGCATTTTGGGGCTCTCTGCATTTTCTCAAGCTGAAAGTCAATGATATTCAAGAGGCTGCTCTCCCACTGGCTGAGACACATTTACCACCTTGGTAAATATTTGTTTACCTAGACATATCTGAACATAGAAAAAGTACAGGAAAAATACAGTCTAAAAGATAAAAACGGAACACCTGCATAGGGCGCTTACCATGAATGGAGCTGGCAGGACTGGAAGTTGCTCTGGGAGAGTCAGTGAGTGAGTGGGGAGTGACTGTGATGGCCTGGGACATACTGTAACTACTGTAGACTTTATAAACACTGCACACTTAGGCTACACTAAATCTATACAGCACCACGAGATTAAATCAAGCACAAGAGAAAATGGTGCAATCAGGAGACGAAATAAATACAAGATATATGAGGGCTGCTGCCAGTGTAACATGGCATACCATTTTACAGCAAACTTTTTTTTGTAAGTAGAAAGAGTCCATTCTAAAATAATGATGAAAAGTATATAGTAAATACATAAACTAGTGATGTAGTTGTTTATTATCATTATCAAGTATGTACTGTACATAATAGTATGTGCTCTACTTTCATACGACTGGCAGCGCAGTAGAGTTGTTTACACCAGCATCACCACAAACACGTGAGTCATGCGTTGCACTGCAGTGTAAGCTGACTATGACCTCACTGGGCGATAGGAAATTTTCAACTTCATTGTATTCTTATGGCACCACCATCTGTTATTAGCTGAAATGTCGTATTTGGTGCATGACTATACTATGTTTTTTTCCTGTATATACGTACCTTTTCACTTCAAGGAAGCACTGTACAGCTCCTCTTTGGCATATCCGAATTGCCAGCATCACCACTCCTGCGCTTTGGGGCCATTACTAAGTAGAATAAGGTCACTTAAACATAAGCACTGTGATACTGAGACAGTTGATGTGATAACGGAGGCAGCTACTCAGTGACTAACGGGCTGGGAGCATCTACAGTGTGTCTCGCTGGGCCTAAGGGATCATTTACGCACGTCCAAGGTGGGACTGCACAGGACAGCGCGAGATTTCATCACGCTACTCGGAATGGCGAGAAACTGAAAACTTAGGAATCATTTCTGGAACTTTCCCATTTAATATTTTCAGACTGCAGTTGACCCCTGGTAACTGAAACCACGGAAAGTGAACTTGTGGGCAAGCAGGGACTACTGTATTCTGATGCGATGATGACTTCTGGGCAAAAAGGATTGGAGGTAAGAAACGTTAAGAAATGATGACTCTAAGGATAGTAACAAAGATTCTTAATTTGGAATTAGGATTTCACATTTCTTGTGGTCTTGTAACTTCCTGTTTTCCCCCCTTTGTTCTGTTGGCTTAGCCTTTGTGTAGAAAGAGGAGGTGTCCCTCAGGCCAGTGTTACCTCCTTGAAAGATCACGTCCCTGTTCCTGACACTGAGTTGGCACGTTTCCCTATACATTTACATCTTACTTTATCTTGAGGCCCTTGTGGATTTGGGGAGACTCCCTTAACTCCTAGAGAGGCTTACCAAAATTGAGGGCTATTGATACATTTTTGTTATTGAATATTTAAAAATGTATTTTACTAGTTGTAGAACACTACCAAAAAAAAAAAAAAAGGTCTCCATATTGTATTTTGTAGATGCTTTCTGAGGCTGTGCACATCGTGGGTCTGTACTCAGACCTGGGGCAGGGGCAGTTGTGAAGGGCACAAGAGGGTCTATTATGCGGAAACACATTGTAAATGATAAATCCTGACACACAGGTGTTCAGTATAAATGGCACTTGTGCTGTGTCCTTTGTGTTGGTTTCGTCCCCTCTCTCTGGGAGTGAGTAGCTTTACCAAATCAACCCTCAAAATCTATTTCTGGAACTGCTTTGGATTTGCTTTCAGGGCCAGTTTATCAGCCATGTAAGAAAATTAATTCTCATTACATCATCATCACATTCCCCTTTCGGTTTATAACCCAGACTACTCAATCACCCATCTGTTGTTCCTAATGCCTTTTAGCTGTCTCAAAGAATCAAATTTACCCTCCAAATATGATTTGCCACTGTAACAGATATTAAAAAGAATAGGCCTCAGGCTTTATATACAGTTTCTAAAGAGGAATTTTAAATTGCTTTGAGCAGCAGTGTCATTGTTGGAATATGACTGTAGCCTCCTCAGGTTTGCATTCACGAGATGTGTAAGCTCTGATGCAATTGTTTAAAAATCTGTCAGGTTACTTTAGAGACTCTCTCTCTCTCTCTGTCTCTCGACTCATAATACAAATAATTTGAACCATATATCATTTTGCTGTTGTTTGCATGCTCAGCCTTCCACCCGAGAGAATACGTGTGTGGATCTCTAAATTCCTCTTAACGGAGCATGAACATGTCCTATAACTCAAAATGGTCACATCATGGAATTTCATGGGATTCTTCATCTTTCTGTGCTTTGACATTGTTATGCCAACCCAGTTCTTGGGACCTGTTTCATGGACATTAGGATGGGCTTGAGCAAATAATTTATTGGGCCATGTAGTAACTATGTACTGAGCACTTCCTCTGTGCATGGCGATGTGGAAGGAATGATTTGAATGCCCTATGGTTCTAATGAGTCGGATTTCCCTTTGTGTTTGAGAACTTCCTCTAACCTCAGACCTGAAGTGAAATTCAAGGACTGTGAGAACAAAAACTCCCTACAAATCCTCTGTAAAGTGAAGTCTTGCTTCTCCTGCTGAGCAGGGTAAATTCTCAGATGACATGGGGTGAATTTTTCTTCCTGAGCTCCACTAATCACAGTGTTAACTCAACTAGGACAAGCTTTGCCCAGCTCCAACACCTTTTGTCTATGATGCTGAGGTCTCTATAAATAGCAATTATGTCTCTTAACACTCTTGTTAGCCCCAATGGATGCCGAAGAGAAGTAAGGTGCAGCAAAATTTCACTGCTTACAGAGGAGCCACCCGCAAGGGGTGATGCCCACCTGCTAAGTCTGGCTCTGTCTGTGGGCACCAAGGAACTCATCCCACTCCAGGGTCACAGCTCAGTAAATTAAATACTCTGCCTTCTTGGTTTGATTTTCTGACCAGCTGGGTCCCCAAAGTAGGCTTTTTAACATCTCCCTTAGGGAATAGGAGGGGACTGAAATGAAGCTCTGGAAATCTATCCAGAAATATTTTCCTTCTCTGTTGTATGCAGGATATGGGGAAATTGCTCTGGCCTCTTGAGAAATGGAAATAGAAAGAAATATGGATGATATTTTCAGAACCGAAAATTGGGGCACTGGAGCATGAAAAACATGAGTGAATTTACAGAAATGATGGAAGAGAGTTAACACTGGGGTTGCACTGGAAAATCCTGAGCACATGGCAACGTCAGGCACAGGAAGTGTAAGAGGGCTACAGGCAATCGGTAAGATTTTGGCTCTGCCAAGTTGAACACTATTGCATCCAAGCAGAAGTTGGCGGTGAGGAATAAAAATTTGGTGACTTTCAAAGGTCAGGCAAAAGAGAAGGAGTTTGATGACAAATTCATGATGCTCATTGATATAAGTGGGAAGGAAGTTCTCATAATTCAGGTTAGGTATGTAATGGTTTATTTCAGCAAATAGGTATATTAAGCTTGAGTTAGCTGCGATGATTAAAGATTTCCTGGGTTTCTGCTACCATCAATGCTCATAAGTAACTTAACCATCATTTTTTCTTTACTTGCTATTGTTTGGGAAGCCTTGGTAATCACACACACACACACACACACACACACACACACACACACACACACACACACACACATACGTGCGCATGCGTATTTAAGAAAAAACTCTATCTAGCTCTCCTTTCTTGGAGGCTCTCTGGTTTCTTACTTTAACTGAGTGAAGCAGTCTACCTGTAGACTACCACGTTTCCCAGAAGAAAGTAGCCCTGTTGCTTTGGGCTGAGGAGTTAGATGAAGGGGTGAAGGAAGGCAGAGGAAGAAGGGGTGATAGGTGAAGGTGGGGCCTAGAGGAGATGGTAGGATTAGCACCACTGTCATTAATTGTTCCTTGAAGGGCAGCGAACACAGACTTTCAAAAAAATGTGTTGGGAGGTACTTTTCTAATATGCTCAAGAGAACAGAATTGCTTTGGACTATGTGAGTTATTGTAGTGGAAACTATGATGAGGCCAGTGAAATAATACTAACAGTAATATCTCCTGTTTATTGATTACCTGTGCGTCAGGCATTTTCAACACTTTAATTCCTGAAACATCTTTTATATCAGGCTTGCAAATTTACTCACGTTAATGCACTCATATATGCAAGAAAACATAGTATCTTTACTTCCGTATAGCTGATCTAATCTTTTCTATCCCCATGTCACCAAGTATACAAAAACTTCTATATTTAAATCCAACCTTAACCTAGTTCAATAAGTGAAACCGTCTTTTTTGGATCAATCTCATATCTGTTGGCTAAAATGGTCAGACTTTCCGAGTTCCACTTCTCTCCAAGAACTCTCCAAAATGCCATCTCTGTGGGGGACACATGGCTTATGAGACCTCATGGCATGGGAGGGGGCGGGGATCCCTGGCCTGGTGTTGACCCTTGGGTGTGCGCTGGTTGTTCTCCAGTGAGGCATGGTTGGTCCAGTCCCGTTCTCCATTCTGCTGGTTCTCGCTGCTTAAATCTCACCTCATTCAGGGCGGGGTTGCTCTCTCTGCTGAGCAGGCCTGTGCCTCTTTGGTGGAGCACTAGGGATCCCCCTGAAATGTTGTTGGCTGGACTCCCACTTGGAACAGTTCTAGAGCCTGCCCACTGACCCACAGCTCCAAAGCCTCTCACCCCCGCCGTGAGCACGCCTGTGGTAAGCTCCTTAGCCAGACTCAGCTCCCTTCTACATCGCCCCCTGGGGGACATCTGAGAACTTCTGGATACTGGCTAAGCTACCCGGGAACAGGGCAGCTGGGAAGCAAGTGTCAGGCTGACCGAGCGACAAGGTGAGTTTACTCTGATGTGCGCACACACGCATTGGGAAGGTGGCCTGAGGAGACTGTCCATTCACAGGGAGAGGGGAGGGTGCCACACTGCCCTCACCTTCCTTCAATGCCCCCTTCACAAACTCCCCTCTCGCCTTTGGAACATGAGCCCAGAGAGGGGGGAGTTTGAGACAGAACTGACTGCTTGTCTTCCGTCCTCTGTCACCCATTTTCTCCCTTTAATCCCTCTTGATACAGTAAGTGGGAGCTAAAGCAATTTAGAAATTTTCAGCTCTCAAGCATATCTGGCTTTCATGAGCATTGTCTTATTTCATGAATATAAAAATAAGACAGAATTTGAATTCAAAGTTGTTTACTGGCCTCTGTGCTCTAGGCAGTTCCTGCCATGTTTTCCACGGTATAAATCCATAGTGAAACGTCCAGAAAAGGCAAATTTATAGAGATAGACGTGTGAGGGCTGGGGATGGGCAGCCGGGGGGTGGGGCAGGTACAGGGTACAGGTTTTTTTGGGGGGTGACCAAACTGTCCTAAAATTATGATAGTTGTTGCACAACTCTGTGAATATACTCAAAGCCATTAAATTATGTACTTTAGATGGATGAATTGGATGGCATGTGAATTATATCTTAATAAAGCTGTTATTTTAAGAAAAAGCCACCTGGCTTGGCCTTTGAGGAAGCAGACTGCAAAGGAATATGATTTAACTGGATTTTAAAAACTGGTATATTTCACACAATGGAATATTATACTACAGTGAGGAGGAACAATCTACCACCTGTCACAACTTGGATATTTCTCAGAGAAATATATCACTCTGAGTAAAAAATAGCCAGGCACAAGTGATACATCCTGTATGATTCAGTTTATATAAGATTCAAAATCTGGCAAAGCTAGTCTATGGGGTTAGATGTCAACACAGTGGTAGTTTCTTAGGAGGGAATAAGGTGTGAGTTACGTTGTTCCTTGATCTGGGTATGTTTGCTTTGTGAAAACTCACTGAGTTTATAATTTGTGCAACTTTTCTATAAATATGTTACACTTCATTAAAACATTTACTGAAAAAGTATCAATGTACTATTTGCAGGAAAGTGTCCCCATTACACTTACAAGATGACTTTTGTTACTTCCATATTACAAATGAAGAAACGGAGGTCTAAGAGTTCAAGTGACTTGTTGAAGGCCACATAGTGATAGGTGACCACTCCAAGAAGGCCTCACTGGCCACCTGGACTGTGACTTCACATCCTACCCCTGGACTCCTCCCGGCCAGGTCTCCAACCCCTTTGGCCACAAGTAGAGTTTTCCATGGAGAAACCTGTTCCTTTTATACAACAGCTACAGAGCTAGGAGCCCTCTGTTCTCCCCCAATTGCCTCCCGCACCCCCCGACCAGAGTATAGATAAGGAGGGTCCGCAGTGCCAAGTCTTTTTAGGCCTGTCCTAACTTTGTGACCAGCTCTACCATGTGAGCTGTGGCCCACTCTATTGCTAGCACTTTTTTTTTTTTACCAGCTCTAAATTCCCCTACAAACTTCACTAAGGGGAACAGCATTCAAAAATAGATGGATGGTATTCACCTGTCACATCACAGCTAAAAATAAAAAAGAGGAGGTGATAGTAAGATGCCATTGGTGGCATAATACCAGATGATTGACACATTCTCATTGTTATTTCCAGTGAAAGGAAATATCTGAAGCACAGCTATCCCTGTCACCCAACATGGCAGTAAATTCTGCTCATTCATTAGTACAGTTTGAGCCAGAACAGGAGGGTATGCAGTATCTCCCTTGAATACAAAGAAAAATGATACACAGGGAAAGAGTGAAAGCAGACATGCTTAGCATAGGATAATTGGATCAATGGTGCATGCAAGGGTGACTCTGCCACACACAGGAGAGGTAAGTAATGAGAGGCTCAGGCCAAGATTCTGCTGGAAAAAGACCTGAGCTATGTTTGGGCCAAGACGCCTCATGTGTCTTTCATTTTAAAATGTGTTTTTCAATATATGTTGACTCATTGGACTGAATCAGAATTTTAAGTGGAATTTTAAGATCTGAAGAATTATTGGAAGTTCTTGAGGCTTTATGTCCACTAGGGTCAGTCTATTCCCAACGTTTTCCTTTTTATGTGTATGTGTGTTTTTTTGGTGATGAAATAGGAATCAATGAGTTTGGCTTAGTGGTCACGATGTAAAAAGGTGTCACCATAGAAACTGGAATCTTGATGTGAACAGTTTGCCTGGGGCAGGTTTTGAGTTTTTGGCACTTGACCTTCGGAGGTCTTGGATGGGAGGGTCTCCCTGTCTCACAAGAGTCATACGAACTGAAAAAGAGTTCCAGCTGCTGTGACACGGGGAAGCCATTCCTCAAGGCCCACATGGATATATTGAAGATGGAACCCCAATTTATTTAAAAGGGAAAAACTCAGCAAATATTAAATCTTATATTTTAAAATTCTAATTTCTAGAGGGGGAAAAGCCATAGCAGTAAGAAAGTAATAAAACCTCTGAATTGCACCTTGGGAATATTTTAAATGAAAAATTATTTCTATCATAAGGTTTAATTTTTTTCCAGCACCTTTTCTATCACAGGGACTTTCCAAAAGAGGGTGTTCTGTCTCTCTCTACTCAAGAGGGGCTATTTAATTATTAACAAAAGGTGGTCCATTCCAAAGCTTTTACTTTGAGTGTCCAGAATTTAAACTTTTATATTTGGGCTACTTCTGCCAATTGTAGCAAAATCTGCCAATGCATAGGACTTACAGAAAGGACTAAAACTGAGGGTAGTGTATTCTTTAGTAGAAGCTTGGTTTTATAAGATTTACTAGAAACGGGTATGTGAGACTTGAATGATGATTTTTTTAAAGGAAATATAGAAACTATCTCATTATATTTCTCCATTTAAAAATTAAGGAGGAAGGAAATTCTTTGCTTTTAGACAAAAGTGTTTTGGGATCTCTGGGGACAAGTTGAGAAAGGGTTTTCTTTAATTGGATCTGAAGTGCAGAGGCTGAGAACAGAGGGAGCACTATTCATTTAAGAAAAACAGAGACATCTGCTGGTGGATCGGCAGACTTACTTTTCCAGAGGCTCCAAAGGCCTATGGAAAGGGAAATATTTGCAAGACAGGGACAGATCTGTCACGGTTTATGATATCTCCTTTTATAAACAGTGGGCATGTATTCATGGAATAAGAATGATCATAAAAGGGAAGAAACCTTACACATACAGTTTACTGAGCTGTGATGCTCTGATAAGACTTCCTCTTTACTGCACCTAGATCAGAGAGCTGGAATTCTTTCAGGAAAGGCATGATTTTGTCCACTCTGTTTTCTGACTCCTTGTAATCCACAGCCTACAGCGAAGGACCCCAAAGAGAGCAGTTCTGTGAGAAGGGGTTGCCTATCCCTTGTCCCGTCAGCAGACATCCTGAGGTGTGCAGCTTCTGCAATAGGAAGTGTTTGGGGTCTAACTCGGCTTCTCTACCAGCTAGCTCTTTAACTCTCAGTGTGTTACTTTGCACAGGGACTAGGCGATATGTGGGTTAAATAAGATTTTTTTGGATGTAAACGTCAAGCATGGTTAAAGAATGCTCCCAGGGTCCTCCTAGCCACAGTTTCCATCTTTAAGCTGGCCTTGTAGCTCATAGATGAGCTCTCTTGTAGTATTTTCAACTTCCTGCACAAATGCACAGTTAGCTCAGACTCAACTAATCCCAAACAGAATTCATCACCTTTAACTACCTCTCTGCCCTCAGATGGCTTTGAAGCCATTCACAAAGGAGCCATTCCTAATAAGACTCTGAGGTATCCAGTTTGTTGCTACATCCTGTTCATGTCACTATGAGCTCAGGCTCTGGAGTCAGGGCCTCAGTTTTCCCTTCTTTGGAATGGAGACAATAACACCCCTTCCCACAGTTGCTGTGATGCTGCAACAAGGTGAGCTCACCGGCTCTTAGCACAGGGCATGGCTTACAGAACTCAGCATGGTTGCTTATTTTTTAATAAAATGGTCTCACAGATGTGTCTTCTTTTCTCCATTTCTCCTGCTCCCAGGCCTGGATTAAATGCAGCTACCACCATGTTGGTCTTTAAGCCTTGAAGCTTCTGCCTTCTCCCTTTCTTCTTATAGACTGTTGCCAAGCTAATGTCTTTTGTATCTAGTTCTTGTTGGGCTATTCCCTAGTCAAGAAACTAGACAGGCTTCTTCAATAATCAGCCAAACTCCCTCATCTGGATCTAAGTCCTGTATAACCTCATATTATCCAAATTGACCTCTCACTAAGCCGGGGTTCACAGCCTGCATTCCAGGCAGAAGGCCCCCTGGGCACACCCTGTTTATCCTGGCTCCTGTGCCTTTGTCGATGCTGTTTCCTTTACTCTTTATGCCTCTCTCTCCTACCTCTCAGTCTTGGCTATATTTTAAGATGCAGCTCAAATTCCGCCTCCAGCTCTACAGCCTAGAATGACTTTTCCTATAGGGCTAAACGCCTATCGCCCTAACAATTCTAAATTCCTATTGCACTAAGAAATTTCGTCCAACAGCCATTAGTTGGAATTTACTTGTTCTTGAATTTTTCTAATAAGTGCTATGAAGTCAGGGCCTGTGTCCATTTGCCTCTCTATGCCTCAGTTTCCTCCTTTGTAAAATGGTGATAATGACAGTTCCTGCTTCATAGGATTGTTGTAGAGATTAAGTAAATTAATGCATGTAAAGCAAGTGCCTTGCCCCTAGAAAGTGTTCAGTTGGTGTTAGCTATTAATATTGTTCTGGGCACATACATAAGGGATCAATACAGATTGTTTATCGGCCATATTTCATAGAGAAGCCATCAGGCACTGCACTTGGGTCCTTCACAGCCATCTGACCCAACGTTGTGTATCTTTTAAACAAGACATTAATTCATTTGACAAATATTTATTGAATGCCTACCACGTTCCAGGTACATACTGTACTGTAGGTGCTGGTCTTAGCTTTGTGTATTTTTACGTATGTGGCCAGTCAGTTATCCCCATCCGGAATAAACAGCTTAGGTGAAATATATTCATCAAAGAGGCTTTGAGTTGAAGGCTTGGCTCCATCCACATGGCCTTGAGCAAATAATTGACCATATCTGACCTTTAGTTCCTCTCCTGTAAAATGAAGCCTGGATATGTGATCTCCTTGTCCTGATCTGACACTCCACTAGCTTGTACTGTGACTGTCAGTTACTTTCCCTGCTACAATTTAAGTTCTTTCTGACCTCATTCATATTACTACCCTTTTCAAATTTTAGAGGGATAAAGGAAATTTGATCTTGCTCCCCAAATGTCACAGGAGAGAAAGGGCCACATGTACCTTTATCCATCTGTCATCTCCCTCTTCCTAGTCCCCTATTTTCCTGCCCTTGATTTAATTACACACATGCATGCATACACACTCATATATACGCAGCTCATTTATATGTTCCTTAATACAAGGACCTAAAATATATATTTTAAAAACTATCAGTGTCTAGCACCCTCCTTGTCCTGTACACTTGCTTAATACCTCCTTGCCGACAGATGAAAATTGCCCTAACTGCCATCATGGAAATGGAATGTTTTGCTTATCCAGTGGTTATCAACTGTGGGTGAATTCCACCACCTCCCTCTCGCCCTTCCCCACCTGAGAATTTCTGGAGATAGGGCTAAGGAACCTGGATATTTGACAAACATCCAGGGGATCCCTCTGCACACCAAAGTTGAAGGCCCACGAAGGCCAATCCACCCACGTCAAATTCAAATCAACTACAACTGCACATGGGCTAGACAAGGCCCCATTCACTGTTATTTCGGAACCACAGCTTCACCGAAAGGGGCAACAGATGCCATTCAGCTCTGGTTGTTGCATGGCCTGAATTACCAGTGTGGACTCGTTAGAGTCACTCGGCCCTGAAGCACAGTGCTCCCACGCACTCCCTTGGCGGCCTCAGTTTTACCAATGGCGTCTTTCCCTTCTGTTCTTGGCCTTCATAACGTGGACTTCCTCAGTGAGGTTGGACTTACTTTGGAGATGAGATCTACACACCTGGGTTGCCCTGGTTGCTAGGATTTTTCAGGAATAGGTTGTTGTATTCTGGGAAGCAGCGTATTCTAGAGCAGATTCTAGATTTCAAACTTTTTGGATCATGACTCAGTATAAGAAATCCATTTTATGCTGAGACTCAGGGTTCATACAAACACACGTATAAATATGCCCTGTGAACAAACAAATGTATATCTTTGCCCTTTGATAGTTCCTATTCTATTTAATAAAAAAGATAGTTTTCAGGTGCAAAAGCCAGGTCTAGAGTCTCTGTCAAGGATATGATGGAAGCCCTCATATCAGTTCTACCCTTCATCATTTTCAAATGATTTCAGAATCTATAATCTCCCAAAACCATCTGCATGATTCAGTTTCTTATTTGCATTCAAGAAAGCACATCACACCGCTAGTGAAACAGGATAACATTAGGGTAGGCTTCTTGGAGTTAGATGTGGAATAGTTTTTAAAGAATGCCCCTCTCCCCTACCCCTCCCCAGGCACCTTCAGAATATCTGAGGCAAGGTGGGGTTCTTAGCCTTGGGAAGGGGAGTTGAAAAGCTTCCCAAATGATTTCCACCCTCCCCACCTGTCCTGGGGGTGAGACAGGGCATGAACCCTCTGAAAAACCACTGCACTTGGGAGCCACCTTAGTATTTTCAAAGTGGACACAAGGCTGAGAACCTTTCCACTGTTAATGGTAAAGTACTTGCAGTACATCTCACAATCCACAACATGTGGTCACACCATGGCTGAAAAGCTGGTTCCACTTGACCGGGCTGCACTATCCCTGGGGGCCTTCCAAACCGCCTCCAAGCTACTATTCTGCTCTTTCCTCAGGCCATTCCCATTCAAAGGTACTTAGACTTAGGTACTTAGAATCTGGTCTCTTCCTCTCTTATTTTAACCCACAGTCTAGAACAGCAGTTCTCAACCTTTCACAGGGTCGCCTAAGACCATCGGAAAACACATATTCGATGGTCTTAGGAACCGAGACACTGCTCCTCTATCCGTCTCCAGGCCCACATGCAGATACGCCCACATACGAGTACCCGGTGACCCCTGTGAAAGGGTAGTTTGACCCCCAAAGGGGTCGCGACCCACAGGTTGAGAACCACTGGTCTAGAAGCATGAAGCATCAGCGTGCATTTCCCACCTCTGTTGCCCTGTCTGGTGGCTCCTAGAAGGTCAGCTTGAGGGCAGCGTGACCCAGACACCTGAAGTAGGGGCTGACTCTGTTTTCATTTCAAGCCCACCTGGGCTTCTTCCCTTTCTTTCTGAATGGTTCTCAACTTTCACGATCCCCCCTCCACCCCCCCTCCACCCCACTGATTGATTCTTTTTCTTTCTTTGTTTCTTTGTTTCTTTGTTTCTTTGTTTCTTTCTTTCTTTCTTTCTTTCTTTCTTTCTTTCTTTCTTTCTTTCTTTCTTTCTTTCTTTCTTTCTTTCTTAATTGAAGTCTATTGGGGTGACAATGGTTAGTAAAGTTACATAGGTTTCAGGTGTACAATTCTGTAATACATCATCTATATATTGTATTGTGTGTTCACCACCCAGAGTCAGTTCTCTTTCCATCACCATATATTTGACCCCCTTTACCCTCATCTACCACCCCCACCCCTCTTACCCTCTGGTAACCACTGAACTGTTGTCTATGTCTATGAGTTTTTGTTTCTTCATTTGTTTGTCTTTTTTTTTTTTTTTAAAGATTTTTTTATTGGGGAATTGGGGGGATGGGAACAGTGCTGGGGAATTGGGGAAAGGGGAACAGGCAAGTTGCTGTCGTTTTGTTCTTCAATCTAGTTGTGGAGGACGTTGCTTCACTGGCCCAAGTTGGCACCATCATTGCGCTCTTCTCTGGCGAGGCAGATCAGTCGCCGGCATCTGGACGGCCGCTCACGCTGGCTGCTGGCCGCTCACGCTGGCTGCTGGCCACACACGGTAGCCCATTGCAATCCACTGCCACAGGGACTGCAGCCCACGCCGTCGCCGGCGACTCATGGCAGCCCAGCTCCAGGTTGAGCTGTTGTTCAGCATCTTAGCTGTGGAGGGCAGTGTCACTGGCCCTCACATGTGGGATCCGAACCGGGGCCCTCTGGCATCCCAAGCGAGTTCTTAACCATCGCGCCACTCGGCCGGCCCTTCATTTGTTTGTCTTGTTCGTTTGTTGCTTTCAGTTTTATATCCCACATATCAGTGAAATCATATGGTTCTCGACTTTTTCTGTCTGACCTATTTTGCTTAGCATAATAATCTCAAGATCCATCCATGTTGTAGCAAATGGCACTATTTCGCCTTTTCTTATGGCAGAGTAGTATTCCATTGTGTATATATACCACATCTTTTTTATCCAATCATCTATCGAAGGAGACTTCGGTTGTTTCCATGTATTGTGAGCCCCACTTATTTCTGTCTGTGCTGGGTAACCCCCTGCTGGCATGATTGGTAGTAGGTCGAGGCATCTTAACTCTGAATGGATGGAGGGAAAGACTAGGCCTTACCCTCTTTGGATTTACCACCATGCCCTAGAAACAGCAAGAATTTCTGTTTCTAGTGAGAATTTCCCCTCCAAGCCCAGACTCTGAGGTTGGCACCCAGGCCTTCTGTTTACCTCCTCACTGGCACCCACTGGCAATGTGGCAGTGTGGTCATCAGCACAGGTTTGGGTGCTGGGTCGCCTGGTTCAAGTCTCTGCTTTACATAGACTGACACAGAAAGTTCTCTAAAAAATAGTAATAAGGGTTGAGGGGAGAAACAAACTCTAGAGTGGTGTGTTTACTCCACTGCCACTTGTGAGTGAAAGAACACGTGCGTACATGCTTGTTTCACAGAATTTCTTTGGACACTAGCCGTAGCAACTTCCTCCATGGAGGGAGAGAAGAAACAGGATGCATTTACTTATTTTTCACTATGCACCTTTTGAACTTAGTTACATGTGCATGTATTACTAAGTCAAAAAGTTTAAATTAAAACCAATCCAGTTCTGCTGCTTACTAGCGGCGTGACTTTTAGAAAGTTGATTTTCCTAACCCTCAGGTTCCTCATCTGTAAGATGGAGCCAAAAAAGCCCACCTGGCTGGATTGAGTGAGTCAAATATGTTAATGCACAGGAAATACTCAGCAGACTGCGGGGCACGTTTATTGTAAAAGTTCCTGAAATGGGAGCTATTATTATTTTGTTACCTGACCCAGGTACTTAGAATTCTGTTCCTTGCTATCTTATTTTAAGACAAAAAAAAAGGGGGTGTGCCCTAACCAGAGAAGCATGGAAAGTAATCGCCATCAGCCTGCACTTCCCACCTCTGTCGCAGAGTTTGGTGGCTCCTAGAAGGTGAGTGTCTGGTTGAGGGCAGTGTAACCGAGCCACTTGTGTTAGGGACTGACTCTCTTTTCACTTCACCCCTCAATGATTCTTCCCTTTCTTTTTACCCTCAAGGTTCTCTGAGCTTTGGTTCCTTCCCATGACTTTTCCCCCAACTTCATCCCTCATATATGCCTCCAATGACACTAATGAGAATCTTAAAAAACTGGAAATTCTTGAATTAAAGCACAAGAGCTTCTGCCCCGAGGTACCTACAATCCACCTGGTTGCTTTTGCCACGGTGAGATTCATTAAGCAGTGACTCATTTCAGCTCATGTTGTCCGAGTCGGTATAACGTTGTCAGAATTATTTGTGAGTCATATCACTTCTCCGCCTTGATTAACTTTTTCTGTTAAAGTGGTTATAGCATGATTTATTTGCTTTTACTTAAGTCAGGGGAAATAAATAGCAGGCTGAATTTCAAGGGGTTAGAGGTTGGCGCATAACAACTGTCAACTCCTGTTATGCAGTTGTTGTTTTTCCTGAAATCTTTTGTAGTCGTGGCCATACCAAAGCGGATTACCCTCCAGAGTCTTGTTTGAGTACCAGATGTACGTATTCTAACTTGGCACGGAGGACTGGGAGGCGGGGAAGAACAATATTATGTGCTGAGGTCTAATCACATTAGAACATAATAATAGCTAGCATTTATTGAGTGCTTACTATGCACTAGACCCTGTGCTAAGCACTTAGGTTAGTTCTTACTTTCGCTCTACAAGGGTGTCCCCATTTTGCAGGTGAGGAAATTAAGTGACTTTCCTGAGACGTTAGTAAGTGCCAGTGTATCCACCTGGACCCCTGGCCACAGGACACATGCTCTGGACCTCTATCTAGATCAGGGATCCAAAACACCTTTTCTATTAAAGGGTAGATAGTAAATATTTTAGGCTTTGAGAGCAGAAAGCAGTCATCAGCACATCTGAGGTGCACTGGGGGTAGAGGAGGGAACAAATGAGTGAGGTTGTGTTCCAATAAAACCTTATTTATGAGTAGTGACATTTGAATTTCATATAATTTTCATATGTCATGAAGAATTATTCTTCTTTTGAGTTTATCCCCACCATAAAAAAAATGTAAAAGCCATTCTTCGCTTATTGGTACAAAATGGGTGATGGACCAGATTTGGCCCATGGGTCATAGTTGACCAACCCTTGTTTCAGATCATTGAAAATAGGACCAGTTGTGGGGAAATGGAGCGTCTCTTTAAGAGGCTTGTCCAGCCTATTCTAGATCCTTCTGGACTTTAGTCAGGGCTTAAAATGAAGAGATGGGGAAAATGTGGCCTTCGTGATCTGCCCTAATTCTCGTGCTCGCAGTTCCTTTTTATTACTTTTCACCCACATCCCCTCCTTTCAGCACCTAGAGCCTCTCTGCTCTCCTGGGTTGCTCAGAGCCTCTTCCAGGTCCCCCACTTAGATTGCCCGTCCCTAATCAGTTTTTCTTCCTCCCTGACCCCCAGCCTCCCATTGCCCCAGAGAACTGACATAAGCTAAAGTACTGGGTTTAAAAAATTTGCCTTAATGTATTTGCATTTTAAAGCATGCTTCTGGATAAGGCAATTCAAAGATAGGGCTCCTTGAAGCATTTAATTGGAAGGCTGTGTGAGGTGCATTGGGGGTGGAGGAGGGAAATTTTCCAAGAGAGAGAGATTCTTATTGTACTTAAAATCACACCTGGACAGAGCCATAGGTGACGCGCACCCTAACCTGAGAACCCTAGCGCTTCTCAAGGTCCCTGGACTAAGCTTGGATGTGCGTAAGTGATTGGCTATTGGGGACGTGCTGTGAGAACCCTCAGGGGCTCTTTACTAGACGAGTCGAAGTGGCCCAGTTGGTTCAGAACTAACAGTTAGTGACTGATGAGCTGAGGGCTGGATGCTGGAGGCAGTGGCTTACGTCCTTGGCCTACTTAGATTTCTCCCAGGTAATACCCCTCCAGGAGTTCACCTCTGGCCTACGGGAAGATGTTGCATCAGCGCCTCGGTCCTTTTATTTGCATCTGGTGGTTCAGGCTGTTTGGTGTTCCCAAGTCTTGTGAATGTTCTTCCCACCCCCCTCTAAATATGAGTGACTGACACTTAATCTTGTATTAGTTACAAATATACTTCTGAGCCTACCAGATTCATCTGCACGTAGATGTTTTCTCTTTTACCGCATGTCAGCCTCACCAGAATGAATATAGGTCCTTGTGATGAGCCTTCCTGGGAAGGTGGAAGGATACCTAACTCTTTGTATTTTGGATCCAGCTAAGACTCCATGGCTGCCCAGAGCTTTTGCTGTGGTATTTCTGTGGTAATGGCTACTGGAAATGGAAAATATTTGGCAGGCCCATGTTTAGGGAATAGCAAGAGAAGAAGAAATTCCTCACTGTTATCCTCACAAAGGTAGAGTTTTCCCAGGGAAATACATTTTTGTCAGTAGGCTTTTTTTTTTTTTTTTGCTAGCTATGTGTGTATGTGTGGTGGTGGTGGTGGTGGTGGTGGTGGTGTGTGTGTGTGTGTGTGTGTGTGTGTGTGTGTGTGTGTGTGTGTGTTTGGACCTAGAGAAACAATGGAGTGCACTGTTGTATTTTTATTTTTATTTTTTGCTGTCTTCTGAATAGGTCAGTTTATAGATAGGCTTTTATAATCTCAGAAATTTCCTTTTATGGGGAAGAAAAAAAAGTAAAATGCATAGTTAACCTATGATATTATTTGCTATTCCTATTAGCATCAGAAAGAAAACGTGTATAGTAAATGTTGTCTTTGACCCTTTTTTCCCTTCAGGGAAAGATCTGTCAAGTTTGGCTTTCAGAAGTGGCCTGTCATGTCTTTCTATTGACACACTGCCTTTGAAACTCATCGATCTTTGAACAGCATTCCAAATCGGATGGTGTGTGGGAAGTATTATATTTGGCTTCTGTGTCTGCCTCAGAGGTGTGGATTCAGGACGGATTGATTAAATCAGAATGTTAAGGCTAATCATGACAGACTGGGCGCTTCTGAGTTTGAAGCTCTTTACATAGAGTTTTTGCTGCTGAATAGTTTGGTTTGGTGGCTTCATTCGCCCCATGTTGCTTTTTAAAGACCTGGTGCTCCTTTATAGATTCTCATTTCCGTTCCCGCCTGAACAGAGGAAGGGAGTGGTGGATACACAGACAAGATAAAGCACATGAGCAGGCACCCCACTTACACTATTCCACTTTTAGACAGCCCAGATTCTAAAAAAAATGTCTAAAAGAGGGGAGGGTATTTTCTAAATTTGTGCTTCAATTTGGTTTTCTATATAATCAGTCAGAGGCCAGTGTTGTTGCTATGGTGATGTCCCTGTCCATATTCGGAACGATGATCAGAGCTATGATGGTATATGATAACGAATACCATTTATGAGATTCCACCACACAGTAGATAACATGTGTTATCTCTTTAGTCCTCATGATAACTCTGCAAGACGGTATTTTCTTCATTTGGCAGATGAGGAAACTGAGGCTAGGAGAGATTACACCATTTGCCCCAAACCACACAGCTACCGAAGAGCACAGCAGCGTTTTTTACCCAGGACGAGCTGACTGCAGCCGTCCTGCTCTTTCACCTCCATTACCCTGCGCCACCTGAGCCTGCTAACACTGCGCATGCGCGGGGCTCAGCCCCCCGCGGGCGGGCGCCTTGGGAGCCTGGGTCCTCCTTTGTCTGCCACTAGTGGTTTGCGCATAGTGTTCTGAACCAGCTCGGCTTTGTTTTTCTTGTCTGCTGAATTGTTCTCGAGACCTTCACTCCCTGAATGGTTTCTTCAGCGCACAGTTAAGAGATATTTAGTGTGATGGATATTTATGTTCACAATCTTGTGACATGAAGTGGTTCATGGGACTAAGACAAAAAAGCTGCATAACAGCAGAACTGTTTGCAAGGAGCAACATTTAACAAGTTGTTATAGAAACACCCCCTAACATAATGAGTTAAGTGAGAAGAAAGAACCAAATATGTGGATCTGGGCAATGTGAAGCGTTCTTGGCTGTAGTAACAGCAGTTAAATGATGATAGCATAAGCCCCTGGACTCTATGTCCTGGCTCTAATTTTTATTTTACAGTGCATTGAGGTCCTGCTCCTATTTTTAATAATGTCTTACTTTATTTTTAAAAAAATCCTTTTTCTATCAAACATGATTACATGATTGATTTTAAATTGCTTAAAAAAATCACTGGGAGAGAATACTATTTCAGAGTATAGCTTACAGAAATCTCCATCATGACAGTTTCTTGTAAGTAAATGCTGTTGGGGAAGTTGGGGTGACTTCATTAGAACTTGTAAATTAGAATTAGAATCCTAAACATATGCACGGTGATTTAAAGTGAGCTGTGAGAGATGAAGATATAGGAAGAAGAAGGAATTTTGGTAGTTTCATTTTTAAAAGTACACTTAAATGATAAAGCATCACATTCTATCTGATTATCTAGTTTTGTTTTTGATGCTTATTTACATTTCTTAAATACTGCAATAAAAGCTATCACCCTAAATACTATAAAGTTAAGCTCACCTATTCTTGTTCCCTCCCTCCCTCCCTCCCTCCCTCCCTTCCTTCCTTCCTTCCTTCCTTCCTTCCTTCCTTCCTTCCTTCTTCTCCCTCTTTCTTGTCTTCTTCCTCCTTTTAATCACAAGGCACCTTCCCTGGTGGGAATCAGACAAGCACTTAAAAAATATATTAATCTTTTTATTTGTTTAGAAATATCATTTGAAGTGAAGCTTCCATACTTTTCCTATTTTATACAGAAAAATAAGATGTTTATCTTGAAGCAAGTCTTGTTGAAGTCTAAAAGACAGAGAGACATATTTTAGTTATAAGGCATTTTATAGAGACTCTGATAGCAAATGAATTGAGAGAAATGCTATTTGACGCACCATGGAAATGTAATGTCATTGTCTTGCTGTCAGTGTAACCTGGCATGATATATAGCCACCTCTCCCTGGCACGGGAGATTAATGAAATGACTCTAATTTTGGCAATCGTTGCAAACTGAGAGTGGGTAACATAACTCTAAGTTGATTTGTGTAAAAGGCAGAGCCAACTTTAAACAGCGCATCATAGCTTCTAGTCACTTGGGTGACATTCATAGTGCTATTTCAGCCCTATTTAATGCAGGCTTTCCTGAACCTCCTCTACCTCTTTCTGTGCCTGCACCAAGATGGCACTGTGACTATAGTGGAACTCACATCCATTATCAGATGATATGCCCTTCAATGATTGTGTGTGCCAGCTTATAAACAGTTACTTGGTGCTTTGGCCTGTTTATAAAAGAAAAAATGTAGACTGTTTTTTAAAAAGACTCAACCATTTTTTGGCTACGGTTTCACTGCCACCGCTTTTTATTATTCATGCTACCTAACTTGCAAGGGCTTTTCCTTTTATAGCCCATGGGATTCTCAGGGTGATTTGTTTCTGTGGTAGCAAAGAGAAAATAGGCTTGGGAGGAAGACTGGCTGGACTCAAATCCTACCCAGCACCACTTCAGAAGGTGTTTAAAAAATGATTAAATAAGGTGCTGTGTGCTGCAAAGCACGGTGCCTGGCACAGAGTGAAATTATTTTAGTGTTTGGTGTTTTTTTTTTTAAACAAAAAGCTTCTGAGTGTTTCGGTTCAATGCTTTTCTCTAAACGGCCTATATTAACAGAGACCATCGATCATCAGTGGCCACTAACATCACAGAAAGAGACAACCAGACACCATGACGCTTCTGATGGAAGTACATGACACCTCTAATAAAGTGGTCTTGTCAAAAAAATCAAACCTGAATCTAATCAGGCCTCGATCTAACCACTATTTCTTAGAAAATAATAGGACACAGAGGGTAAAACCCAGAATGTGGGAAGCTCTAGGACAAATGACTCCATATCTTCAATAAATGAGCGGCCAGGAAAACTAAAGTGAGGGAGGGAGAACCTATCGACTTATTTGGACATTTGGAACAAACTGTGGAAAGCACTTAGGAGACATTTGGGAAAAGTGAACACAGTGAACATTTTATGAAATTAAGGAATAATTGTTAATTTTTTAGTGGTGATAATGATTTTGGGCTTGATGGTTTTTTTATTTTAAAGTCTATTTTTAGAAATGTGTACTTAAACATTTTTAAAATATGCACTTAAATATTCTTTAAAATTGATGGGTGAAATGATGTCCACGTATAGATGAAACAAGAGTGGCTGGGTAGGTAATTATTGCAGTTCTACCATGGAGATCTATTGCAGTGTTCTCTTTACTTTTGTGTATGTTGAAATTTTCCTTGAGAAACACTAAAAATTAATCAAAAGAAAGCAAAACAACCACCACCACCCAAATCAAAATCTCTGCCAAAATTTAGTGGCACTCAATCTAAAGCAACAAACTCCCAGAATCTCTTAGCACCTGACATTTCCCACCCAAACCATAATGCCTGTTTCTAAGGTCATTGATTACAAGAGGCTTCCTCACTCAGGTGGGTGATTTTCCCCAGCATGGTTTATTATCCTTAACAGAATTTGGGAAAAGGGCTGTTTCAGGTTGGTTTCTGTCATCTGCCTCTGAGGTCAAATACTGCTATCAGGCGTTGACAGTTGCTATTTGGCTCAAACTACTTGAGGTCATGGTCATTCCATTATCTTTCTAAGACTGCAATTTTTGAACCTGCCTCTACTGGATATCAGGTGCTCCGTTGGCTGTCTTTTTATAGATGACATCAATATCAAGTGGCATATAAAAGCTTTCCCAAGCCATGATTGCTTTATTAATCAACTCATAAAACTTATCAGGAAAATGTTAGAGGACCTGTTAATACAGTAATTAGGAAATAAATCTAAAACCTACCTTTGCTGGATAAGTAGGCTTTTAAAAAGAGTGATACAGTTCCAATAAACAAATGCATCTTATTATTTAATTTGCTCTTCTCTTCTTTGACCTACATTTTTTGCTCCATGACAATGTCTCCAGTTAGCAACTAAAAATATTTCTCTTTTCTGAGTGAAGAGAGCCATGGTTTGACAGCCTGGATTCCATTTTTTTTTATTTATTGGGGAATTGAAGAAGGGGAACAGCCAAGTCCTTTAGTCTTAGTTGTGGAGGGCGCAGCTAGCTCAGTTCCAAGTCCAGTCGCCATCTGGGCCGCTGTCGGCAGCAGCTCAGCTCAAGGTGCCGTGTTCAATCTTAGTTGCAGGGGGACGCAGCCCACCATCCCATGCTGGAGTTGAAAGCCTGGATTCCTTTTATTGTTATATTCTCCACCTTGCAGAAGCTGGGCGTAAGATTTCAAGGCTATTAAAAGAAATCCAGAGCTAAATGATCAAATATATTTTTTGAATTTTCTAAAAGTCAGTTCATTTGGCATAAATAAGATTCTGTCTTTCTTTATGGCATCATATTTAATCAAGATGGGCAATGTGAGTCTTTCAGAAATAATAATCAGTTTATCAGGACTCTGGACCAAAACATTTGCTATTTAAATGAAAGAGAAATACCTACCTTATTAAAAAACAATATTGGGGAATTCTGATTAGTTGATACAAATCCATGGTCACATTAAAAGTTGAAAAGAATTATATTTGATCCATGAATAATACCAACATTATCAGAGGAAGAATGGTGTGACTATAATTGTTATAATTCATTAAAAACTCCACATATTTTATGAAAGATATTGAATTTCAATACGAGCTTAGAATTTAGGTAAGAGTTTCTGATCCCTGCCAGCTTTGGAAGTTTCTAGATCTGCAGAACATTGGGTCACTCTCTTCCACAAAGCTTGACTATATGTGTGTTCCTGGTTCCTGATATCAGACCACGTGCACGTTGGTAATTTCCTTCACATCTTCACAGTGGCCTCAGAGCCAGCTTGTCTGTATAAACACTACAGGGTTTAGATGACCCCTGATCTCAGCCCTGAGCCCCCTAGGTTGTCATGGCTGCTCCCCTTTACTGGGGATTCTTGGATGTTTATTGAACGAGGGGGTTCCCGTTTCCACTTTGGCCTTCATCTTGTCTTCTGAGCCCCTTTCCCTGTGTGCATGTGCACACTGTCTGTTGCTTTATACTGGGCTTTCCTGTCCGTTTCCGCTTTAGCCTTTCACGCCAACCCTGAGAAGTGGATCAAGAAGCCCTAGCCCTGAATTTGCAGAGGTGGACAATTGAACCAACGTCCTACACGCAGTTTGTAGAAGCATTACGACTGCTACCTAGGCCTCTCTGTTCTCTGAGGATCGGTGTTTTGTTTTGTTTTGTTTGTTTGTACCAAGCAGCTGTCAAAGTAATTAAATATTAGCAATCTTTCTTACATATCCCCCACTCCTGAGAGATTAGAATCAAATCATTGCTCATTCCTCCACAACAATCTCTGGCTGACTTTTCAGCTAGGTACAAAACCTCAGGGAGGTGCCAGGCTTCAGCTCTCTCCAGGATTCTCAGGCTCCCAGAAAGAGAGGCAACCTGAGTCACTCCTGGTGTTCAGGCTCAGGTGCTACCTTGATAAGAGTAGGATTCATAAAGGGAAAGGAAGCGACATCTCCGTGTCTTGTGTTTCTCTTCCTGACTGCAGTACTTTGGAGTCATGAGTATTTTGCCCAAAGGGTATCACTAAAATATGACAAATGGGTACTCTCCATTTCATGAGTCCAGGTACTGCAACTTGAACAGAGTGGCTAAGTTTACAAAAGAGAGAATTGCTCAGGCCTGGAAGCCCCGGAGTCAGGTCCTAAATCACCAGCCCGCCCTGCCTTTTGGGGTCCCGATGTGACTGACGTTTCAAGGCTGAAGTTAGATGCATTTCCTATGACCCTACTCCCATCCAGCTATAAAGAACTAGAGCAAGGACTCCATGTGAAATTTGCATAGGACTCTGCACCTCGGTTTACAATAATAGTGTGATAAAAATTGCTTAGCCGAGAGTTGCTATGCAGCACTGTTTAGCAGGTTGCATCCAATATTGCATTTACAAAAATTACATATTTCATATAATCAGGCCTGTCTCTTACTTAATCATCCCACACATCATATAAATCTTGAAAATGGACAGGTCTATAAATCACTAGCATTTTTCATTTACCACTTATTCTAAGCCAGGCAGTTTCTTATTTAAATTGCCATACGAATAAATCTAATAATCCTTATTCACTTACATCATCTCAAACTTTAAATCTTATTCTGGCTGAGGTCATAAGTGAAATCAGTATTGAGGTCAAAACTAGCAGCTGTAACAACTATAATAGCTTGCCAAATTATATTAAAGGGCCCAAATAACATTAAAAAGATGAGGAAGAATTGAATTACATTATTAAAGTGTGATCTGCTGAATCAGGCAAATGTGAGGCTTAAATAGAGCTCCTAAATGGGGTGCAGCTTCTGTGCAGGGTTTGTGCCAATTGGAAGAGAGAGACACTTGCCTGAACCCTCTTATTTGCACACCTTGATTAAAACCGAGATTAGGGTTTCTCAACCTCGGCACTGTTGCCATTTGGATCAGATGAGTCTTCATTGTTGGTGCCAATTCTATGCGCAGTACAATGTTTAGTAGCTTCACTGGTCTTTATACAGTAGATGCCAGTCACACTCCCTACCCCCAGTTGTGACAACCAAAAATGTCTGCAGATATTGCCAAACGTCCCTGTGGGGGCAGTTACCTCTGTTGATAACTACTGGTCTAGATGCTCAGACAGCAGTGAATTTTGGCCTCTCCCAGGGAGAACCCAGGGATGTCCTGATGACTTTGGTCTCGTGGGGAGCCATGCTGTGCCCTGTGCCCCTTTCCTTAACATCGGTGCTGTCAAGTTTGGTGGATGAACAATGAGCCCAATGTGACTCTCAGACTACTTGGAGGGTTGCCGGGTAAAAGGGGGCAGGAGAGAAGGAACCACGATGAGGAGAGGAGGGGAAAATTTCGGTGAACAGCACAACTCTTGGAACTCAGACAAAATGTCTCCCAGGTTGGGGTCAGACCCTTTGCTTGTCTTTTCCCATCCAATTAGCAGCCTGCATCGCTGACCTGACAATCGCAGCGCTTATGTTAACATGGCTGTAGGATAAAAATTATTTTTGTATGCATCTTAAATGGTTCAGAAGGGTCATATGGTTCTATAGTGATCAAAGGAAAACGGTGAATGTTTGTAAGGGGGACGTTCAAATCTCAGTAATTGGCTTACGAGCAACTTAGCATCATCAGGCGTGTACGAATGTTGAGAATGAGGAATCTGGTTTCTTCTCCCCTTATGGCTGGCAGATTGTGTGTTATGATAGCTGGCAGAGATGCCAAGAGTTCACCTCCTACCAGTGCAAGGAACTGGCTGCAATTAGTTTTCCCAGCAAGATTCTGCCAGGTCTTTGACAGACTAAGGAGTTATTCCCCACATAAATCATTCTTGCTCTGCCATCTTAAATGCACATGCTTTTCTAGAAGGGCATCCATCCTGTATCACCCAAACCTAAATAAAGCAAATAGTGCCATTACCATTTGGAGATGAAACTCACTGACAGCTCGATGTAACAGAATGCATGTCGGGGAAAGAGGGGGAGGGGGGGGGAAGCATTTGTAATTATGGGTTGGCAGTACCATAAGCCTAACTAATGGGAACGGTGATATCATTAATACTGAGGACCAAAAAGACAGAACTGGAAAACAGTATCAGAATGGAATTTGTTTTGTCTAGGAACTCTTTTCGAAAAGTTTTTGATCAGCATTGAGAATGATAAAGTCATTCCATTGTCTTAAACATGTGGTGACTTTTGAGTCATTGAGTTGTCAAGCTGATTCACTTTGTGTAGGAAAGAGGTTATTAATCCAGTTCAATTTTACCTGTAATTTTTGGAACCCCGTTCTATCTTTCCCCTTTATTTCTCTGTATAAGATAGCATTTTCATTTATGTTCTTCGAAGATGAATTTAAAGTTCTCAGCTATTTCATCTAATCATCCTGTGGAAGATACAGATTATATACCTTCTGGGGCCTCCCCACCTGATTAAAATGCCCCAGGATGCCTGATATTTAAGATGGCATTATTACTTCAAAAGTGAAGAGTGTAAATCTCCCCCACAGTCAGTTTTCTGCATGTCCCTGAGTAGATGAAGATAGGACAAGAAGGCAGGGAGTGTCAAATGCTTCCCAGGTGTAGTTGGCCCCATTGCGTGGTCAAGTCACTATCTCAGTCTTTCTGACCTTTCTACTAACAATGAATATTAGCAGTATTTGGCATTGGTGTTTTCAGAGTGATATCTACATCTTAGTGAAACATGCTCATGTAGTTTCTGAGTTCCAGCACTAGTATTCTGTGACTCCAAGGCCTGGAAAAAAGAGGAAGAAATGGAGAGACAAGATTTCTTGGCCTCTAACAATATCCATGGACTCTGCTCATTACCAGTGTCATGAACATGTCATGTTTCAAGTTTCATCTTTCAAGTTTCACATCAGCAGTGTAGGGAGTGTGCATGTTTTATTTGATAAAGCTCGCTCTTTTTAAAAAAA
>NW_017731397.1:808448-830457 GCF_001890085.2 Hipposideros armiger | reverse complement strand
GCCAGCCATTGGACGGCCGCTCACAGTGGCTCAGGGCAGCTCATGAAAGTGCACTCCGGCTGCTGGCCACTTACAGTAGCTCGCGGCAATCTGCTGCCGGCTAGCCCCACTGCAGCCTACACCATCGCCGTGACTCATGGCAGCCCAGCTCCAGGTCAAGCTGTTGTTCACCATCTTAGCTATAGTAGGCACAGTGTCACTGGCCCTCATGTGGGATCTGAACCGGGACCCTGCTGCTCAGAGTTGGGAGCCCCAAGCCACTTTGCTGGCCTGAGGAAACTCTTTCTTAAAACGGATCTCTAATGATAAAGGGACTGCCTTTTTAGGAAAGCATTAAATACTTTTAAGTCAGACATGCTGTCAGTTGTATAAACGATATATTCACTGAGTTACTGTCTTATCAGGGAAGATGATTGAGCCGATGTTTATATTAGTGACATATCATTTCATGTCTCACAAAAATATTTTGTGTTTTTTTAAAATTAAAGTTTATTGGGGTGACAATGTTTAGTAAAGTTACACAGGTTTCAGGTGTACAGTTCTGTAATGCATCATCTGTATATCACATTGTGTGTTCACCACCCAGAGTCAGTCCTCTTTCCATCATCATGTATTTGACCCCCTTTACCCTCTTCTACCACCCCCTCCCCCCTTACCCTCTGGTAACCACTGAACTATTGTCTGTGTCTATGAATTTTTGTATCTTTATTTGTTTGTCTTGTTCCTTTGTTGCTTTCAGTTTTATATTCCACATATCAGTGAAATCATATGGTTCTCGATTTTTTCTGTCTGATTTATTTCGCTTAGCATAATAATCTCAAGATCTATCCATGTTGTTGCAAATGGCACTATTTCATCTTTTCTTATGGCTGAGTAGTATTCCATTGTGTATATATACTACATCTTCTTTATCCAATTATCTATCGAAGGACACTTTTTTTTTTAAATGAACCCTTTTACTCTAGCAGAGCAAACATTTATAGACTAATATTGGTCTGTTTTTCTCTGTAATCATTGATGCCTGATGGGATGATAGTCATGCTCTGAAGTTAGTCACCTGAAACAGTATGGTGGGATAATGCCTCTAGAAGATTTCACCCCAGGTGCCCACAGAATGTGTCATAGCTAAAAAAAAAAGGGGGGGGCTATAATGACTAGTCTGCTTGCCTTGGTGGCAGAGTTTATGTCTTTTTTATTACCCATGCCTAGCCTAGGGTCTATTACTATATAATAGCAATGATAACTTTCATTAAGTACTATTATATACCAGGCACCAGGCCAAGCATTTTATGTATGTATATCTCATTTAATCTCACAGCAGCTCCATGAAGTCCTGAGCTGGTTGCTGGCCTGTCTGCTCCCAGACCCATTCTCTGCCTTTCCTGCTCTGTTCTGTATCACATTTCCCAGGCTCCCTGGCTTCTAGGTGGGTTCAGCCAATAAGAGACCATGGTAAAGGCTGGTGGGCAGGAAGGGGGAAGAAGCGGATATGTCTCCTTCCTTGCTCTGACGCAGGTGGGGCCGTTGGAGCAGCTGGGTCTCCTTCATGCATCCGGATCCACTAGCCCTGGCTTGGTGTCACTGCCGGCTTTGACACCACCTAAGGGTGGTGGTGGCTTCTTGATAGAGCTAAGCTCTGTTGCCTTACCATCCTATTTGGCTTCTCAGGCCTTCCATCACCCAGGTAGCAAATTCTCCATATTAAGTGCCCCTTCTTTGAAGTGTCTGGAGTGGTTCTTCTCTTCTGATTGGAACCTCACTGATAGAGGTAATTACTAAGGTACCCACATTCCCCATATGAGGAAACAAAGGCTCAGAGGTGTTAAGAAGCATACCTAATTTTGGTCATTAAGTTCATCCCTCTTAACCATGAGATAATCTGCCTCAATATATAAATAAAAAGTCATTGAGTGATTAACTAACAAAGCAGCTTTTGAACTTGGGTTCATGAGACTCAGAAAACATCTACTGTACCTGCATCTTTTGCTAGACCATTTGAGAAGACCTCTGTTTTAGTCCTACTTATTTCTTCCCCCAGCAAGCTGTGTGACTTTGGAGACATGCCTTAACCATCATAAAACTGTCTCAATCATCTCACAGAATGATTTTAATATAAAATACAAGGTAAATAGGAAGTGAGACTTTGCAATTTGGGTTCTTTGAAGAACCCACAGGCTGGATCATAATTGTGCCATAAAGTTTATGTGGCACCCGTGTAAGGGATGCCGTTATCTCATTTTGGTTTAACCACAAATTCAGCACATATTTTTGAATGCCCACCACGTGCCAAGCTCTCTTCTAGGCTCTTGGAATTTAGCTGTGAACTAAACAGACAAAAACCACTGCCCTCAAATACAGTCCACTTTTTGTTTTGTTTTGTTTTGCTTTGTTTTGTTTTAAATGCCCACAATGTTAAAAATACTGTTCCTTGGAACCTCGGTGCTGAGGTACAATCTTAGATACCAGTTGGACCAGTGTCATATGGTTGTTGTCCAAGAGCGTTCTTTCTAAAGAGTAGAAAAACATAATACTGGAAGTACCTGTGGGTTAAAAAGGGGGAAAGAAGGTGTAACGTTTTTCTCTCCAAGAGGCAGTACAGTGCGAAGGTTAAGAGCATGGCATCCTGAGTCAGGCTGTAGGTTCAAATATCTGTGACACCATTTACCTTGTGTCATCTTGGGCAAGTTACTTAACTTCTCTAGACCTCAGTTGCTCCATCTGAAAAGTGCAAATGGCAATACTAGTAAACCTAATGCATGGGGATATTGAGAAGATTAAAGGAGAAAACATGTAAAATGGTGAGAACTGCTAATATGTATTATTTTCATTTGATGACGATTAATTGAGATAGCAGATGTCATGGAGTTCCCTCAGGCCAACTCTTAAAGCTTTAAACAGACTAGTTTCATGAACGTGGAACTCTGAATATTTTTCTTAAAAATTGTACCTTTTGGGTTTCTTTCTTTTCATTATTAGAAAATGTCCCTGTGTTGTTTTTTTCTGTGATTCTCATATCCTCTGTGCTGAATAATTCTTATTCTGAGGTATTGGCACCAAAGAGCATATCTTTTTCTAACAGCCTAGGCACCTGGGACCCCACTAATAGATTTAGTTGTAATTTAACTTAGTCCAAAGGGCTTTTATTGAGTGCCTACCTTGGGCAACTAGATCGCTGAGGGAGCTATAGGGCGGCATACACTGAGGTGACAGGGAGGCGAGTCCAATTTAGTCAGGGTGTACACGGAGCCAGAGTGTCTTTAAGTCATCTTTATAAACTATATTTGCTGATTATTTTATTACTTCATTAGTAATCCACCTTGCACCAATTTTTCAGTTCTTCATTCAACAGTCAACACCTACCATGTGTTTAGGCATTTCACCTTGTTCTTGGGGGTATGGTGATGAGCAAACAGGCACGATTCCTGCCTTTCGCAGTATCTGAGAGGCTGGGTGGTATAACTGGTAGTATGAAAGAACATTCTTTTACCTAAGAAGAATTCCTTGTCCTCCCCCCTCCCACCCTGTTGGTTTGTGGGAAGACCCACTGGGCTTGTAGAGAGATTTTCCAGCTCTGGGAAGCCTGGTAAGACAGCCCAACATGAAAGGGGACTTTGCAAGTCTCAGGATCCAGAGATTCTTCTTTCTTGGAGGGAGTTTTGTGCCCCATTCTTGCCCCCCTGTGAGGGGAATGCAGGTGACTTCTGGTGGCCACTGTGTTCCTGATGGTGGATTAAGGGCGGGCATGAAGGGATGAGAAGCTTTGAAGCAGCTGCTGAAGCCAGATTAGTGCTCATGGGTTAGAGAGTGGTCTCCCTCTGTCTGCTGGAATCCAGTAGGATCCATTAATCTCCTTGGGGGATAAATGAAATTCATCCTCTCTCCAGATGGCAGCAAAGTGACAAAATACAGAGATTAAAAGAGATTGTGAGGTTGTATGGGTGACAGCACCATCAATCGAATTATGAAACCCAGCACTCTATTCTCACCAAAGGCAAATGGCACCATGTCATTTTTGCAAGTCTGATGGGCTTGTGGGAGCCCATTCCTACTCACTTTCCTTAGGTTTAACTCCTTTAAATTTCAGAATTTCTATTTATAAGAAACTATTCTCATGCATCTGTTAAATACTATTTCTATATTGATCTCCTTGGGTCAAACGCTTCCTGATTTATCATTTTTATTTTTATCGACTTCCATAATACAGCATAGCTGTTGGGTTCCCGGGAAGCAGAGTGTGAGATGGAGATTGGCACGTGGGAAGTTCACTGGTAGCGCTTGTGTGGGGAAGGCTCGGAAGCAGGACAGTGGGGGAGAGGCTGAGCTGCAATGCGGTCACAGTGCTGGCCTCAGCTGGTCTCGTGCTCTGAAGTTGGGATGACCCTCTGCATTGTCCTTATTTGTGTTAAGGACTGTGTCTTTATACCCCCAGGTCAGTCCGTTGCAACTGCCCTTCCTGGACAAGGTCAACTGCATGACCTTGGACAAGATGGCTTTCCTCAGCAGAGGCACCTGGGAACTGTCAGCCTACAGCTTTCCCTGGGGAACGAAACTGTTGGTCCTGAAGGGGGAAGCTAGGTGGCTCAGTGCAGCATTTATGACCGACACTTAGCGGAGGCCTTCAGGATAACCTGCGCTCTGGAAGCTTCCCTGACTCCATCAATGATTTCATTCTGACCTCATCCAAAGGCATCCTTAGTCATCCCTAATCTCTTAGTAGCATCTGACAGTAGCTTCTCCATCTTTCTCTTGCCAACCTTCTCTTCCCAACCTTCTTATTCTTCCCTGGCTTTCATTGGCCTCTTGTTTTTCTAATCCATAACTGCTTATGTCTCCTGAGCTTCATTCTTACAGCTCTTCTTTCAGCCTTTCTTTCTCTCTTTCTTTCTTCTTTCTTCTTTCTCTCTCGGTTGTCTCACTCAGTCATCTCCATGACTTCCAGGACAGTCCTCACAGGAAGAGATTCCAAATCCAGATGGGTGCCCTTATCTCTCTCCTGAGCTCTAGTTTGACACCCCTAATTGCCTGTCTATTTCAAATGTGGCATGCCTAAAACCAGACTTGCCTTGTCTCTCAAACCAATGCCCCTTCCTGACTTCTCTTTTTCTCCCCTTTGAAGTGTTTCCCTAATTGTTATGCTTGGGAGCTCACATACATTTTGAACCTCCTCGTATACCTCCTTTAACATCTTTATCGTAATCAAACCTTGTAAGCTCATTGGTCAGAAATATCTGCTCTTTTCATTCCATTTCCACAACTGATATTTGTTCAGGTCACTATCACATCACATCTGGAGTACAGCAGTAATAAAGACAATGGCATTGTGTCTTTGGAGACATTCCTTCCATTGATGTAGTAATTATAAAGCCCCTGGCAGTGATCTAAGCACTTTTATATAACATTGACACATTGATTCCTCATAGCAACTCTACGAGGTAGGTACTGTTATTAGACCCATTCTACAGGTAAGAAAACTGAGGAACAGAGAGGTTAGTATCATACCCAAGGTTGCACAGCTAGTAAGTGGTAGCACCAGCATTATGAACCCCACAGCCTGGTTCTAGAGCTTGTGCCTCAAGCTGGTGCTCGCCTGTTGGGGACATCTGTATCACTGTCATCATCATCCTTCTTGCCCACACCACTTGGCAGTCACTCACTTCCTCCTATCTCTTGTAAGTTTAATTTGAGATGTATCTCTCCTATTTTCCCAGGTTGACTGAAAGCTCTCTGAGGGCAGAGATATTTTATTCTTTGAACTTCATTGTAAATAGCAGGAATTTGGTAAAATTCATTGATGGAATTGTTTGAAATACCATGTCCATAGCTTCCTAATGGACCTGCCAGATTTCACACATGCAGTTTATTCCCCCCATTTAAATTGGAAGTGGATTTACTTAATTCTCTGTTCAAACTCTCCAGCGGATTACTGTAAAATCTAAAATTCCTACCACGCGAGACCGCCTGCATCATGGGGCTCCTATCTCTCAGCCTCATCTCCTTACCTTCTCTGTCTCCCTCACTCTAGCCGCCTGGCCTTCCGGCTGTACTCCCAGCGTGCTCAGGGCAGCCCACCTCTGAGCCCTGTTGCTTGCTATGCGCCCTGCCTGGAATGCGCTTCCCACGGACCTTCCTCCACGCCCTCCCTCACTCGATTCACTTCAACTGTTCAGTCTGCTGTCTAAAATCGCCTCCCCCTCCCATCATTTTCTACTTCCTCCCCTTGCTCTGTTGTAGTGAACCCTACTTGACATAGTAGGTATTTATTTGTTTTCTGTCTCCCTTTTTTACAACGTAAGCGTTCCAAGAAAGCAAAGACCTTGTGTAACATGTTCTCCCCAAAGCTTAGAACAGTGCCTGGCACACAGCAAGCCTCGGCAAATATTTCTTGCATGCGTGAAAGATGAGGGGAAAATGAGGCGTTTCAAAATGATTCGCCCTTGGGCCCATTCGGGACTCTTCCTGCTGCAGCCAGCAGGGGGCTCTTCTCTCTCTAGATTTCAGAAGAGTCTACAAGCAGCCCTACCTTCTGAGCGTTGATCTGAAATTCTACTGTCTCGTGAAACCAGAATGACCCACCTCCTCCCATTCCCCCCTCCAAGTGGGATTTTGCCAACCCAGGCAAATATTGAACTTTGTGTTAACAAACAGGTTTTGCTTTTTATAGGTGGTTCTTCAGGGAGTTTTTGGTTTTGGTTTTTGAAGTGTGTAAGGTTTGCTGGTAGAAACCCCCTTTCATATTTATTCACAAAGACACATTGTTGTCATAAACAAAATGTATGGAGCCAGCGGGGATGATAGCACAGCAGTAATGCAAGTTTATGCAAGTGCTTAAGGCCCACAAATGAAACAGCTGACTGAATGAAGCCAATCAATTATAATGTGTGTTTATATCCTTTTGAAAGGGAGAGGCCTGCCCCTGTATTTTTCTGACAATCTTCTCTCCAGTAACCTGGCACTATAACATATCTGGTTGGAAGCAGATGTCAGAAATATACTGGTAAATATAACATCTTCTTTTAGAAAAATAAATCTCCCCGTACTTAAAATAGGTTGGTTTTAAATTTTATATCAATTTAAAAATTGAAAAATCCCCACTGGCCGACATTGCTAATGCACTTGAATGGGCTTATTGTCTCTTGCCCATTTCCTTTAGATTCTGGCAGGAGCGCCAGCCTCACTGCCAAGACAAAAAGAACTATAGATCATGGCGTATGCTCTGCCAACACAAAGCTAGTTTGGCAACGCTTCGCCGTTCTGGTGAAGGCCCAGGTATTGTAAGGATAGTAATATGGCTAATATTCTGTGACTCATGTCTGTTTCTGTACAAATGATCCTTAATTTTGTACACAAGAAAATTCACCTCCCTAGTCAGGCAGTAGTTTCCTGGAAAAACCACAGTAACCCTCTGTAAATGAACCAGAGTAAATGGATTCTTGTAAAGAAGGAGCGAAGAAGAACTCATGGGAATGGATGGCTTACTGGCCTCGATGGAGAAGGCTGCCTATCAGGGCATTTTAAAAACACAGAATCCCTCATTGCAATCTTCAGTTTTCAAACTGCAAACAGATGTCAGCATGTGAGTGTGTGTGTGTGTGTGTGTGTGTGTGCGCGCGTGCGTGCGTGCGCGCGCGCGCGTGCGTGTGTGTGCGCATTTTTTTTATCCGGAAAAAAATGCTTGAAATTTCCGACTCTAGGCAGGGGGAATGAACTCTGTGACTCCTATGGGCTGAGGGGGCAGGTAAAGGTGTGTGTTGAGTCTGATGACCTAACTCAGCAGCTATTGTTTAAAGGGATTCCTTGGAAGGTAGTCCTTCATATCTAACTGTTACAATAAAATGATATGCTTTGACAATTGCTAATGTTTGCCCAGTGTGGGCAGAGAGCGTTACCAGGCAGGTAGAGTATGTGGACAACAATCACATCACCAAAAGAGACACAACACGACTCCTTCCGCTGGAGAGCTTATGAATCCGTGTGTACAGAAGAGACACGCTTGGAAGAGGCCTAAGGTCATTACACAGCATGATAGTCATGCCTGTGACCCAGAGTCATCTATTTCTGGAAAGGGTGCTCTCTCTTTTTTTTTTTTTTAAGATTTTATTGGGGAATTGGGGGAGGAGAACAGACAAGTTGCTGTCCTTTTGCTCTTCAAGTTGTGGAGGATGTTGCTTCACTGGCTCATGTTGGTATTATCATTGCGCTCTTCCCGAGTGAGGCAGTCTCTTGCTGGCCATTGGACAGTGGCTCACGGCAGCTCACAAAATTGCATGCCAGCTGCTAGTCAGCCCACTGCAGCCTACACCGACGCCGGCAACTCACGGCAACCCAGCTCCAGGTCGAGCTGTTGTTCACCATCTTAGCTGTAGAGGGCACAGCATCACTGGCCCTCATGTGGGATCTGAACTGGGACCCTGCTGCTCAGAGCTATTGTCCCAAGCCAACTCCTAACCAACGCACCATTCGGCTGGCTCTGGAAAGGGTGCTCTTGTTCCCATGTTTTAAAAGTGAAATTGGGCTGAAGCTTGCGGATATCTCTGGAAAGAACATCACAACATAGCCCGAAGTATTGAGCAGTGTGGCAGCTCTCCTGAGCACAAAGGAAACAGCTCACAAGTTAGATCTGGAGGTGGCTAGGTGGGAAGGTCAGTGTATTTTCATAAGTATTAAATGGCAGTTCATTCGTTCCAAGGTGTTTGCTGAACACCTACTATGTGTTAGGCACAGTGCTAGGGGCCTCACGTTACTTATGATTGGAAAGGGGAGAAGACATGTACGTGAATTGCTAAAATAGAATGGATACAGGGATGAGCTTCTCCAGGGAGGCACGTATGAAATGTTCAGGGAGCTCAGAGGAAGGTGGACTACTCGTAGATGAGGAGCTTGGTGAAGGTGTCCATGGCAGGTCCTCTTGTAGAACAAAGAGGACTTGGGCACTTTGGAGACAGGTGTGGCCAGAGGGCCGAGTCCCTGGTTCCCTGTCTCTGTGCATCAGCTGCCCAGCAGAACTCCGTATTCGTAAATCAAACATGGAACTTGGTTGAAAGTTCACCCAGCCTTTCCCCCCATTCATAATCCTCTCCCTGTCTAATCTTCAGTAGTATTTCTCCAGGTTATTTTAGTTTACTCAATCAAAAATCATTTCTCCTCATAGGAACAAATGAGTAAATGGTGCCTGTCTCCCTAATTCTTTTGTACTCACCTTGTATACAAGCAGACTTGTTGGTCAGGCTTACAGGATTGCGGCTCTTCTCACAGTTGTGGCACAGCCCTGTTCTGGACAGAATCATGGTCAAGGCGCTTTATGGTTTTGCACCACTTGTTCATGTGATGGTCCTGTGTCGTTGCCTAGAGAGCTGGGGGCTGAACGCCGTCTCCATGTCCTGCTGCCTGACCAGCAAAGCGATGGACATGTTTTGAAGGAAAAGTAGAAAATGGAAGGCAAGAAATGAGACTTGGGTTTGGAGGTTTTCCCAGCAGGGGTGTTAGCTTCCCTGGAAGACTTGGACTTCTCACAGACACCCCAGGTTTTGAGTGGATTCCATTGCCACGAGGAACCTCATTTTATATAAAGTGGTAAGATGGCAGATCTTGAAGCATACTGAGACCATTAGCCAGGAATAGGTGCTCCAACACAACTAAAAGTGCACGTACGTGTCTTGGATGTGGGAATGACGTAATACCGTAAACATCGAGCTCTTAAAATGCAGAAGCTCTCCAGTAATAATACTTCAAAACCAGAAAAGGGTTTACACAGACTGGATGCCTTACAAATGTCATCTTCAAATGTAAAGGGTGGCTTTACAGGGAGCTTGCTGCCACTGTCCACTTACTGACAGATACCCTTCAGTGATATTTCCATGGAAATCAGACTGTTACCACATGTGAGCAGACCGCTAACTCAGCTGTTCTCAAAACCGCATGGCTTTGTACCCGTTCTGTGTATTTGCAAAACCTGCGGAATCCTCCTAAACCACCTGATGGAAAACAGAGACAATCAGTGTTACTGTTTGCCAGTAGATTTTCGACATCACCAAACAACCTGACTACTGCACATTTTTATGATTGTTTATGATTTATGAGAATACCTGCCCACGTTCACTGTCCATCAGTTGTGCTGCAGTAAATCATCACTGTCACGCCTAAATTCTTCCCGAATCTGTTTCTTCAATGGAGAATCCCAGATTGACGTGGGTTTGCCCTTGGTAAACCTGTACTACTCCCTCTACAAGCCTTTGCTGAAGTCCCTTTTCTGCCTCCATCCATTTTCCTCTCGACCAGCACGTTGCTTCCTGCCACCCATGGCCCTTTTCCACCTGGAGTGTTTCTAACCATCAGCCACCCACACTCCACCGGGGCGAAAACGGCTGCCTCTGTTTGGATGTGGAGAAAGAAATGTGGCTTCACCTGCATTTCCTGAGACTCAGCCAATTAAGAATTTAGAACCTTGGAAGCAATTAGAAATCATTCTTAAAAAGATTAACATGCAGTTTGTTATCTGCGAGAGCATCATGTGCTACTTCGGCTGAAGGGCATAAAATCCATATTTTTGTTTAAAAAAAATGGATCTAGTTTTATGCAGCACCCAAATTTAATTACTCTTAAAGCTTTTTAGGGTCTCTGATGAAAGATGCTACTGCAGTGCAAAGTTCTAATATTATTTATTTCCACAGTCATCAGCATTAGTTAGGTTTCTCCTTTCTTGAGACCTATTTATCATTTGTATAAATATAGTATTTGGGGAGCTTCCTGCATTAGATCATCTCCCGTCCTTTTAGTGCCCTTGACGTTCATTGTACTTTCCTGGTGAGGTTTGCTGAGACATTAATGTCCTGTTTTAATACTGCTGGAAGTTATTGCTATTGAGATGAGAGTTGACAATTATTTTTCTTGTTTTTGTCCTATGTAGAACACTACCTTCTTTCTTACTGGGGTGAGCAGACTTTTCTCCTGATGTCACATCCACTCACAAACACTTACTGTTGCCTGCTGTGGTGCTAGACTCTGTGCTAGGTTCAGGGGCTGCCAAGCCATGTCTGGGTCCTTAGCCTTCTGCAAAAGCCAGCTCAGAGTGTGTCTCTTCAGAGGTATTCCATCTGGCGTGTTCTGTCCCAACCCCCTGCCTTATGTAGCATGGAGGACTGACTCTAAGGGAGCTCCCACGATCCTGCCTCCCGGTATTCATGCCCTCCTGCAATTACCTCCTCTTGAGTGTGGGAAGAACCTGTGACTAGCTGAACCGATAAAATATGGCAAAGATGATGGAATGTCCCTCCCATGGTCACATTCTATAAGATTGTGATTGATGTCTGTTTTGCGGACAGACTCTCTCCCTAGATGGCTTTGAGGAAGCAAGCAGCCATGTTGGGGCGGTGCCTGTGGCCAGGAAGTGAGTGTGGCCTCTGGCTGACAGCTTTGGCTTGACATTCAGATAAGGAGCTGAGTGCTGCTGACAACCATGTAAGCTTAGACGTGGATCCTTCCCCAGCTGAGCCTTTGGATAGGCTCCACCCTGGCCAATACCTTGACTGAGGCCTTGCAGGAGACCCACCTAAGCCGTGACCTACAGAAACTGTGAGATAATGAATGCGTATTGTTTGAAGCCGCTTGGTTTGTGGTAGTCCTGTTGCACAACAATGGAAAACTAATACATGTAGCTGATTTCCTCCTCCTCTGGACTCCATGTATATGGTACACGGCTGTATTACTGGACTTAGATGGCATTGTAAACTTTTTTGCATATCTGGCTTCCCCATAGACAACAAGGACCATAATGATAATAACCACAGAAGCAGTGTAGAATTGTACATTGATTCTCTCAAATGTGCAGGAAAGAAAAAGTAGCTTTCACTTGTTTTCTCTAATTGCTCTCTTCATCAAGGCCCCATCCTGCTGATGGCTGTCTGCATGGGAAAGGAGGAGTTATTTAAACCTGCCAATGAAGCATAACCCTTCAAACTGTGTCCACTTGGCTTGGTCTTTAGTCAGTCAAACTCAAGAGTCAGTTCCTTATCAGAGCCGTTTTCTCCTTTCAAAGCTTTCCTCCCTTCCCTCTCCAAAACGGTGTCTGGTATAGGGAAGGCTTACATGTCCTCATGGCAGTGGGAAAGGATGGCTAGTTCACGTGATGGTCCTGTGTTGTCGTCTGCATCTGCTCTGGCCTCAGAACTGCTCATTATTTCTCCTTGTCACTAGGCATCCTGCTGGCATCCGTCAGACGCTGGAGTCTGCAGATGACATACTCATGACCTGCCTCCGCCTCGTCAGGAGCTGGTAGACTTTTTTTTCATGGACTGAGCCCCACGTTGGCCTTTGCTGGTTCTGCATGTGCTCTCATCCTCTTCCATGTCTCCGTCCGATACTGGCCTGGAGTGTCTCTTCTGTGGTCTCTGCTATGGGTCAGTTGGACACCAGCCATGCCAGCACTATGGCAGTCCTGTTGGCCATCAGTGGTCAGCTAGCTTCTGTGTCACCTACTGGAGAGCCCACTGGATCGTGCGAATTCCTTTCATGCTACCAGGGGGCAAGGTGAGGCTCAGGACTCTCTGCTCCAGTTCGGCAAGGGAATACCCTGTGACACGGCTTTCTTCCACAGTCCTGGAGAAGAAGTGGCCCAAGCCCCATCTATTCCCACTTTCTCTCTTACTCTGTATTGTAATCTTGTGACCAGGGTGGAGGCAGTGCTGAGTCTCTGAGAGATTTTCTTTACCCTCTTCCCTCCAGATCTCTCTCTATCACCATCACCTCTCCTGGGAAGGCTTCTCATTCCTCATTCTGTCTGTATCATTTCCTGCTGTTTCCCTTAATGAGCCAATATTGAAACCAATATTGGTACATGATTATTAACTGAAGTCCATAGATTACATAAACGATTCACTGTTGCACCGTTCTGTGGGTTTTGACAAAGGCGTAATGTCTTGTACCCACTATTGCAGTGTCATACAGAATCATGTCACGCCCCAAAGTCCTCTGCTGTCCCCAGTTCATTCCAGTCCTTGTCCCTCCCAAAGCCCTGGCAATTACCAATCTTTTCACTCTGTCTTTATAGTTTTGCCTTTTAGCGAACGTCACGTCACTGGAATCATACAGAATGCAGCCTTTGCAAAAAATATTAACAGACATTTCGAGAGCAGTTTCAGGCTTACAGCCAAATTAAGAAAAAGTACAGAGTTCCCATATACCTCCCCTGTCCCACACGCACAGCCTTCTTACTGTGGACATCCACTCGGATACATTTGTTACCACTGATGAACCAACACTGGGGTGTCCTCGTCACCCAGAGTCCATAGCTTATGTTGGGGCTCACTTTTGCACATTCTCTGGGTTTGGTGACAAGTATGATGACATGTATCCACCATTGAGTGTCCTACAGAATAGTTTCACTGCTGTAAAAGTCCTCTGTGCTTGACCTATTCATCCCTCCCTTCCCCCAATCCCTGGTAACCATTGATCTTTTTACTGTTTCCATAGAAGTGCTTTTTTCCAGATTGTCATTTGGTTGGAATCACACAGGATGTAGCATTTTCAGATTGGCTTCTTGCACTTAGTAATATGCACTTAAATTTCCTCCGTTGTCTTTTTATGGCTTGATAACTAATTTCTTTGTAGCACTAAACAATATGCCATTGTCTGCATGCCCCACAGTGTATTTATTTATCCACTTACCTGCTGAAGGTCATCTTGGTTGCTTCCAGGTTTTGACAGTTATGAATAAAGCTGCTGTAAACATGCATGCGCAAGCTTTTGTGTAGACATAAGTTTTCAGCTCCTTTGGGTAAATACTAAGGAACACCATTGCTGGATTGTATGGTAAGAATATGTCTAGTTTTGTAAGAAAGTGAGTGCCAAACTGCTTTCTAAAGCAACAGCACCATTTTGCACTCCCACCAGCGATGAATGAGAGTTCCTGTTGCTCCACATCCTGGCCAGCATTTGGTATTGTGGATTTTCGCCATTCTAATATATATAGTGATATCTCTTTATTTTAATTTGCAATTCCCTAATGATATATGATGCTGAGCATCTTTTCATATGCTTATTTGCCATCTGTATATCTTCTTTGGTGAAGCATCTGTTCAGATCTTTTGCCCATTTTAAATGGAGTTATTTTTTTATTGTTGAGCTTTAAGAGTTCTTTGCGTATTTTGGATAATAGTCCTTTATCAGATATGTCTTTTGCAAATATTTTCTCTCAGTCTGTGGCTTGTCGTCTCATTCCCTTCATGGTGTCTTTCACAGGGCAGGGGTTTTTAATTTTAATCAAGTTCAGCTTACCAATTCTTTTGTGTGTGGATCATGTCTTTGGTGCTGTATCTAAAAGGTCATCACCTTACCCAATGTCATCTAGTTTTTCTCCTGTGTTATTTCCTAGGAGTTTTGCATTTTACATTTAGATCTATAATCCATTTTTAGTTATTATTACTATTATTATTATTGTTATTATTATTATTAAGGGTATAAGGTCCAAGTCTAAATCAGTTTTTTTCTTGCATATGGATGCCCGGTTGTCTCAGCGCCGTGTGTTGAAAAGACTCTTTTCTTCATTGTATGGTCTTTGCTTCCTTGTCAAAGATCAGTTGACTATATTTACGTGGGTCTATTTTTGGATTCTCTATTATTTTCCATTGATTTAGTTGTCTTTTCTTTCACCAATACCACATTGTCTTGATAACTGGAGCTTAGTAAGTCTTGAAGTTGGGTATTGTCAGTCCTTCGGTTTCATGTTCTTCAGTATCATGGTGGCTATTCTGGATTTTTTGCTTCTCCCTATAAAGTTTAGAATCAGTTTGTTGATATCCTCAAAATATGTAAATACTTTTAAATATAAATTTTCTAATTAGATATACTTGCTGTCTTTTCACAGGAGCCTTTCTATATCTTATTCATTTTCACACTTTGTGAGATACCAGGGTATGTTTTCTTTGAGAAGCCATGTGGTTAATGTGGTTGGGTTTTTTTGTGTGTGTTTTTTTAATGTAGATTGTATAGGCTATAGTGGAGATAAAGCTTTTGTACAATTTTAGTACACTGAAAAAAAATTTTTAGATGTTTAATTATGGTAAAATACACCTAACATAAAACTGACCATCATAACCATTTTTAAGTGTACAGTTCAGTAACGTTAAGTACATTCACATGGTTGTGCAACTAATTTCCACAACTTTTTCCATCTTGCAAAACTGGAACTCTATATCATCAAACAATAAGTTTCGATTTCTCTCTCCTCCCAGCCCCTGACAACCACCATTCTATATTCTGTCTCTATGAATTTGACTACTGTAGGTATCTCATGTAAGTGGAATCACACAGGATTTGTCTTTTTGTGCCTGGCTTATTTCACTTAGCCTGATATCTTTGAGGTTCATCAATGTTGTAGCATATGTCAAAATTTTTTTCGTTTGTAAGGCTGAATATATTCTGCTATACGTAAATACCACATTTTGTTTATCCATTCATCCATTGGTGGAGTCAACATGAATACATTTTAAAGTGGAGTTTATGAGCTGTCTTTTCACTGAACTTTACCTAGAGTGTGGAGGGCATGGAGTAATGGGAGCATGAAATGAAAGAACAGCTGGAATGCCAGCACCCAGAGGTGCTGCCCCATGTTGGGTGCTATAACCAAGGTGACAGATACAATTTTAGTTTAAGAAATTGTATATTCAGAATTTGGACAGACTCATAATTTAAAAAAAGGAAGTCTTAAAA
This sequence comes from Hipposideros armiger, assembly GCF_001890085.2. Classification (NCBI taxonomy): domain Eukaryota; kingdom Metazoa; phylum Chordata; class Mammalia; order Chiroptera; family Hipposideridae; genus Hipposideros; species Hipposideros armiger. The sequence continues at coordinate 814,755 of NW_017731397.1, read as the reverse complement.
TGCACAGTGTTTTGCTTTATTTCTATATATTGAAAAAGACAGTAACATTTTGAGGGGCTGTGGAGATAGCGGTTAGTGATGGGCTTGTACCCTCTTTATGATCTCACCAATGATATCTCTGTATTATTTGCTAATAAATTATACACTATATGCTAATATATCTGAATATATAATCAATTATGTTAGTAAATCCAGGTTATAAACATTTAGTAGATGACCATTCCAGGCATGATTTTGGATGAATGGGTTTAAATAAGGACTAGATTATTTTTAAATAAACAAAAGCTGAATATAAAATCAAGTATACCCTGAATCTTTAGGATGTTGATGTTACTGTTAATTCTGATGTACTCAATCTTGAGAGTAACTTTGGAAAATACAATTACTAACTAAAATACCCAAGAGAAGAACAACTGAAAGTCACAAGATTTGCTGAATACCAAATAGGAGAGCAATTGGCAATATGATGAGTAAAATAAGACATCGTTTGAAGCAATGACACAAAAAAATTCAAATAACCTATTGTGAAGAAAGAAATCTAAACCCAAAGCATGTGATTTAAAGTATTGCTACAGAAGTCTTATTGCTATCAGGAAATGGAAAAAGAATAAAAAGATAATCACATGTGGCATTGAGTCATGCTAGTGGCCCACAGCCCTCAATTCTGTCTCTGCAGGGACTGTGTGGGTGTTTTGTGGCAGATCAGGGCTGGTCTGGGCTCCCAGATCACACAGTTATTAAGCTTTCATTTTTATGAATTGATATAAATGTCTATTACTTCTATTTTCATTTTGTGTCAGTTTTGGTGTAATGCTTTCTGCAGATAATACTTACCTTGTATTGAACCAAAGGCCAGTATTTTCCAACTTTAAGTCATACCCTCACATGATAGGGTTTGGGGGTTTAGAGAATAGATCTCTGATCTCCACATGTTCCTTCCGTGGGTTTTAAACATTCATCTTAGACACTCTTGGCTTAAATATCCCATCCCTCTCTGTCTGATTATAGAAATTGTGCCATCCAGGTAAAAATGTATCATGACTTGTAGAAGGGTGGGCTAATGCTACTGTTAAAAGTTTCTTTCAGGGGCATAGTGTCCTGTGGTACTAACTGTGGGTCAGATATTCTGGACTGGATTACTGGAGAATTCCATTGACAGATGGGTGACCTTGGGCAAGTCATTTGGCCTCTCTGAGCTTCAGTTTCTTCTCTGTTTTATTATACTTCCCAGTGTAGCCACAGGATCAAATGAGACAAAGTATAGGCAAGCATAAAGATGCATATCTTTATTTTTTCTGATTTAAAAATCAATATGTTTATTTCTTTTAAAAAAAGTATAAAAGGAATATGGAATGAAAAGCAAAATTTCTAGAAATAACAACTGGGGCTGGCTTGGTTATACTCGTCTGGATTTATTTTCCTTTCTCTGTCTAGTAATATGTAACACAATTGTGAAAGCGAGATCATTCAATATCCTGCATTTTCTCATGTTCCATTCATTTCATGCACTGTGACATTTTTCCAGGTCAGTGCATGGAAAGCTACCACATTCGTTTTCACGCTGCCATAGAATCCTAATTGCATGGGTGCCCCATAAATTATTTAATCCATTTCATAGTGATGGCCATTTTAGCTTGTTTACATTTTTTTAGTTTTTGAGACAAAGCTGCAACAAATAGTGTTGTGTTACAATACTTTTACATACTTGAGTGATTATTTCTGTATATTCTTAGGAAAGGAATTGGTAGGTCAAAGGTATGAGCATGTAAATTTGGATGGACATAGCTAACTTGAACAAATGTGTTAAAGCTGTGGTGCTCTCTGGAAACATTCATTATTAAACTCGGTCCTAGAAAGCAAGCAGCAAGTGGGAGTCAGAGAAAGACTGGGAATGCAGCAGGTTTAGGCACAAGTCACTTAACCTCTCTATGCCTCAGTTTCTTCATCTGTAAAGTAGAGATAAGAATAGTTCCCATCTATTAGGATTGTTGTGAGGATTCAATGAGTTAATTACATTGAGCACTGAGAATCCTGCCTGGCATCGAGAAAGCCCTATGTAATGAAAGATGTTGCTGTTATGACTATTTTAGGCCAGAACTGTGACCCCGGCATGGGCTGTTTGTGACCCTCTCGAGCAGGGCTGGACTCAGCAGGTGACCAGGCACCCTGGGGAGCCCTCCCAGCACAAACTCTGGTGGTCTACACCTGCCTTTTTTAGACATGATCCGATTCTTTTCTTCTCCTTTCCCTATGAAATCATGTTGCAGTTTATTTGTGAGTTTGCCATGTGGGGAGCCGAAAGAGTTTCTATCATTGGCTTCTTTCAGACTATTTAAAGGTGAGTCCTGCCCTCATCTCCATGAAGGAGGAGAGAAGGGAACTGCTGTTTACTGAGTTCCTGGTATGTGCTAGGCCTTGTCATGCTTAAAAAAATTTATATGATCATATATATATATAGATAGATAGATACATATATATGTATCTATCTATATATATCTCCACCCTTTTAACTGTCCCCACAGCCTGTGATGTCAGTATTACCATGACCATTTTAGAGGTGAGTAATTGGAGGCGTGGTTGTCTTGGGGAACTCTCCCAAGGCCACACACTTAATAAGTGGTGGAACTGGGGTTGGGCCTCGGATTGGCCTCAAAACTCCATGGTGCCACAACTCTCAGCCCAGAAATGTACTTTGCCATATCCACAGCCTGTGTACTGATTCAGAAACACCTCTCTGCCTCTAATTTTTAACAGCCTTTGGTGGAGAACCTTGACTGTTACCTTTTAAAGTTGAAATAACCATCGCAGATCGGTTGGGGCTGTTAACAAGCCCATTTCTTCACTTACCTTCTCTTTCGTAAGTGCCTAGGGCTCACCCCCTCCCTGGCCAGCACCAGGCAGAAGGGAACTGGCGTGCAGTTACCAGGGTCTTCGTTGGACAAATGGCCTTTGTTCTTCATCATGGTGGTCGTTGTTAGTGTTGTGTACTTCCCCAGACTACTCGGAAACAGGACCGTTCCACTTTCCTCCTTAGATGAAAGCTGAAAATTCCTAATCTCTCTGCTTGCCTTTGTCTCACCCTGAGCAGCTTTTTACATTGTGACCATCAAATGGCCATTGACTCTGGTGTAAACCGTCAGGTTCTTTTAATGCATTTAAAGGGTCATTTCATAGCGTCTTCTTCCATTCTTGTTTACTTTTGAGGGGAGACACTTTCTCATGCTTCCTTTGGACAGATTTCCATTTTGAAGCTACTCCCAACCCCCACCCAATCAGCCCAATGTGACTCGAGCCAAATCAGTTGTGACTGGTCTTTGAACTGGTTGCTTCGGGCCTGTTGATCTACACCCCTCTTTTTTCTAGGCCTTTTCACAAGTAATGTCAAAACAAGGTCCAAGCTTCCTGAGGGTTATTTTCCAGACTCTTCCTTTGGAGCATCCAGAGAAATATCTTGAATGGCATGAGGTCTTCGTGATTTATTTCTTTCCTTCTCTATCTAGAAAGGTGACTCTGAGCATCCGTTCACTCCATGCTTCCTGCACTCCTACCTGTGTATTACCTGGAATTATGACTAGTGTGTTTTCTTCCCGTGTAGCCTCTAAAACTACCCAAACTTGGAAGCTATCAGTTAAACCTCTCTTCCACCTAGGGCTGGCTGAACTTGCCCATTGAGAGAACTGACTTCGGCGATAGGTGTTATTTAAGAGGTGCTGGGAGGAATCTCTCCCCCAAACCTTCTATCTTGCATCTCCAGCTAGTCAATAAATACTTATTAAGCACATTCTATGTGCTTAATCTAAACTGAGATGTGGTCATGAGCAAGACAAGCCAGATCCTTGCTTGTACAGAGCTTGCATTCTAGTGAGTGTTTATTGCAAAGTGGGGCATGCGGGGAGGTGGCTAAGCAAGCAAGTGAGGGGGTTCTACGTGGTGCCAAGCATGATGGAGGTATTGAAAACGCTGTGGTGGAGAATGATTGGGAGGGGTACTTTACATCAGGAGAGGCCTCTACCAGGAGGTAGTACTTGGGCTGACGCTTAATGATACAAAGAAGCCAGTCATGTGACAAGCCCAGGCAAGGTCTTTCCAGGCAAAGGGAACGGAAAGTGCAAAGGCCCCAAGGCAGGACAGGTTTGGTCTGTTCAGAGAACTGAAAGGAACATGGTGTGGCTGGAGCAGAGTTACAAGGACAGAAAGATAGATGAGGTCAGAGAGGTGGTGGGGCCAGACCTTGTAGGGCCTTGAGGTCAAGGTGAGAAGTTTAGATTTTATGTCCAGGGCAATGGGAAGTTATTAGAGAATGCCACGATCTAACTTATGATTTTAAGAGACTGCTGTAGCTGCTGTGTAGAGACCAGATTGTAGAGGGACAAGCTGGGAATGAGAGACCAGCTGGGAGGACTTCTCCAGTCCAGATGTAAGATGATGATGGCTTAGACAAGCAGACAGAGAGAAGCGTATGGGAGTGGGATATATTTTGGGGGCACAGCAGACCAACTTACTGATGTACTAGAGATAGAGAGTGAGTTAGAAGAAGAACCCTGAACACCATCTAGGCTTTTGGTTTGAGTACCAGCATGGATGCTAGATGTTATTTACAGATGTGGGAAAAAAGGAACTGGTTGGGGGGAAGAAAAAAGAGTTTTATTTAGGTTGGAAGGATGAAGCAGGCTATGAATCTGGAGCTCAGACTAACTTTATGTCACATGGGCCAGGGCTCTGTCATATAGAGCTCAGAGTAGTAACATAATACTTAGACATAGAAGACACTTCTTTAATGGATGGAACTGTCCTCATTAAAATGTAAATATGCCCCCCAAAGTAATAACTCATTGTGTGTTGTTAGTTATTCTCACTTTGCTGTGAATTTACATATTTCTTTTATAGCAACGATTTGAAACCTGCTGTTTAAAAAGGGATAATAAAAAAAACTTCAGGAGCACTAAACTCCTTTGAGAGTATAGGGTGAGTGTTCTAGGTGTCCTCAGGAGGGATGGGATAGAGGGTGCTAAAGAAAAGGCAAGAAAAAACAAATTATAGAAATGTAATTTTGCCTAGGGCTGCTGTAATTTCTTCATTTGTAGACAATGTACAGTCTTTCAAATATATAATTGCTGCATGCCTTGTGAAAAAAAAGCTACTAGTTTTATATAGTATTTCAAGATTAGTTTCTTTATTCTATCCAGTAAGGTGTTCTATTGCATAGTTGCATTATGATTTTTTTATAATGTGTGGAATATCTACCTACAGAGATTCATAAGACACTTGACTTGCTTGAGAGCATTGCTGCATAATAAATACAATTAAAATCTGACTAGTCTTCCATGAGCTAGTCGCACTTTTTGAGGAAATACACTTCAATAAGCACTGAATACTGACTCATGACAGGTGTTGTCTGAGCACTCAGAACTGAGTTCCTTGAGGTCAGCACCTGGGCTTTATCTCAAAGACTCTCTGGGGCTGGCCCTGTGGAGACTTACCAAAGCCTTGGATGGAAAAGTCAGATTTTAAATAAGGCCAGTAATAACTAATAAAACTCTTCTTTGGGAATCAAAATGAAATCAAGCAAACAGAAGGCTTCTGGGTAACGCTTTGCCCACCGGAGCCAATTTCTCCATGCTGTGGGTGTGAGTCTACTTCTCCACACGGGGTGCAATCATTGTGACATTGTTTCCATTTTCTAAGTGGAATTAAATCTGACTCTGAGTTTCTGTAACCATGGTAAGGAGGAGTTTAATTTTGGGGGTGTTTTGAGGAGCCCGGCTCTGTGTTATCATTACAGTTGACATACAATATTATGTTAGTTTTAGGTGTACAACATAGTGATTAGATGCTTATATATAATAACTTATGAAATGATCACCCTGATAAGCCTAGTGCCCATCTAACACCATACATAATTATTACAATATTATTAACGCTATTCCCTATGCTGTATTTTACATCCCCATGACTATTTTGTAATTGCCAATTTGTACTTCTTAATCCTTTCTCTCTTTTCACCCAGCCCCCTAACCCTTCTTCCCATCTGGCAACCATCAAAATGTTCTCTGTATCTATGAGTTTGTTTCTGTTTCATTTGTTTGTTTATTTTGCTCTTTGGATTCCACATATAAGTGAAATCATATGGCATTTGTCTTTCTCTGTCTGACTTACTCCATTCAGCACAATACCCTCCAGGTCCATCCATGTTGTTGCAGATGGGCAAGATTTCATTCTTTTTGTGACTGAGTAGTATTCCACTGTATATATATATATATATATATATATATATATATATATATATATATATATATATATATATATA
>NW_017731397.1:789786-808190 GCF_001890085.2 Hipposideros armiger | reverse complement strand
GTCTAGTTGTGGAGGACGTTGCTTCACTGGCCCAAGTTGGCCCTATCATTGCGCTCTTCCCGGGCGAGGCAGATCAGTCGCCGGCTTCTGAACAGCCATTCACAGCGGCTGCTGGCCGCTCACGCTGGCTGCTGACTACACACGGTATCCCATGGCAACCCACTGCCGCAAGGGCTGCAGCCTACGCCGTCACCGGCGACTCTCAGCAGCCCAGCTCCAGGTTGAGCTGTTGTTCAGCATCTTAGCTGTAGAGGGCAGTGTCACTGGTCCTCATATGTGGGATCTGAACCGGGGCCCTCTGGTGTCCCAAGCCAGCTCTTAACCAACACGCCACTCGGCAGGCCCTCGCCTTTGTTTTAAAAGTCTATTTTTGTCTGGTATAAGCATTGCTACCCCAGCTTTTTTTTTTTTCTTTTTCCGTTTCTGTTTACATGAAATATCTTTTTCTGTCCCTTTAATTTCAGTCTGTATGTTTCTTACGATCTGAAGTGAGTCTCTTGTAGGCAGCATATGTAAGGGTGTTGTTTTCTTATCCATTCAGTCACTCTATGTCTTTTGATTGGAACATTTAATCCATTTACGTTTAAAGTAATCACTGATAGATATGTAGTTGTTGCCATTTTATTTTCATATTTTTGATCTTTTTTCTTCTACTTCTTTTTCTTAAAGAAGTCCCTTTAACATTTCTTGTAATACTGGCTTAGTGGTGATGAATTCCTTCAGCTTCTTCTTATCTGGGAAGCTCTTTATCTGTCCTTTGATTCTAAATGATAGCTTTGCTGGGTAGCGTAATCTTGGTTGTAGGTCCTTTTCATCACTTTGAATATTTTATGCCAATCCCTTCTGGCCTGCAAAGTTTCGTTGAGAAATCAGCTGATAGTCTTAGGGGAGTTCCCTTGTAGGTAACTCACTGGTGGTTAGGGCTTCAACATATCTTTTGAGGGAACACAATTCAACATATAACACTACTCGTTTTCTATAACTACAGAGTTGTAAAGTAGCTCCAAGGCTATGAAACACACAATACCCAGCAACTGTTTGGTCTTTTTGCCCATTTCAGTCTTTCACAATTTTCCAAACACATTTCCTAGGGTTGCCTCCCAAATTTGGGGATTTTTAGTCCATGCTGCTCAGAACTGCTATGCTAGCTTAAGTCAAGACGCTTTACTGTTTCTGGGCTTTTGGGGTACAGAGGCCTTTGCTGAAGCTCAAAGCCCCAGTGCTGAATTCCAGGTGCTGCCTTAAGGATGCCAAGTAGCCAGGTACACACTTCTGAAGTGGTGCCCAGCCAAGGGTGCTGCAAGGGTAAGGCTAGTGTCTGCTCTTCCTAAAATTCTACCCCCTTCTCTGCCTTAGGGATATGTACTGCCCTCGCTGCCCTTCAAACACTCTCAGTATATCTCACTGTTCCTTTCCTGGCAAATCTCTCTAGGTGCCTGCAGAAACTCTTGGCCTCTCTCATCTCTGGGGCAAGAGTCTGAGGATGAGCTGCTTCTTTTAACTCATCTTTGCTGCATACAGTCATGGTCCCTGTGCACTGAACATGGTGACAGGCTTTCACAATCTGAAATTCTGAGTTAATAGGTGTGCTGCCTTTAGACACTGGAGAACAGACTGAAGAGTTTGAGGAAGGTTGATGCTGAAATGAAAAGGGGTTTCCAGTTCACCCTGGGTTAAGAGCAGAGCACTCCATGGCCCACACATTCTGATAACAACAGGTTTATGATGTTGCTTCTTCCACGGCTCCCCTCACATAAGCCTGCTTCCTCTTGTCCTTCTCTGGAAAGCAATGGCAGCCAATTGGTGAGCACAGGTGTTCAGTTCCACCACTTGTTTTTTCCTGACTTCTGTAGGAACACTTTCGGGCCTGGCTGTACTCTCAGCCTGTTCTACTGTTGTCCCGGTGGGCCGTTCCATTAACCCCTGACTGCCGTGCTGGGCTTATAGCAATCTGAGTGTGTGCACTTGGACATTCGTTATTTAGAAATGCCTTATCCTCTTCAGGATATTTAATCTTGGTGGCTTGATGACATTTTTCCTAACTAATATATAATAGTACTTGTGTATCTAAATAGCTTCCAAAGACACCAAATCTTTACAGTTTAAAACATTGGGTTTTAAATAAATGATTTTGCCTCCTTCCCCCATAAGGGGCATGTGGCAATGTCTAAAGACATTTTTTATTGTCACAGCTGTGTGGCTGCTTACGGCAATGAGTGGGCAGAGGCCAGGGATGCGGCTAAGTATCCTACAATGCAACAGACATGTCCCCCTACACCTCCCACCACAAAGAATCATCAAGTCCAAATGTGAATAGAGCTAAGGCTGAGAAAAGTTGGTTTAAAAGAAAGTGAGGGTGCAATAGAGTATGTAGATATTGAATTATAATGGTATGCACCTGAAATTTTATGTTATCAACCAATGTCACCTCAGTTAAAAAAATTACTTTTAAAAAGCAAGAAAAAAGACAATTATGTTTTTGAAAAGTAGCAAAATAATGTGTAATCCTTATGGGAAAAAATACAGACAAGCAAAAAACAAAAAAACTGTAAACCTCTTGAAATCCCAGAAAGGTACATTTTCTGCTAAGGCTGAAATTTTTTGTTTTCTTAAAAGTATGTTAAGAGAAATTTGACTCCTTTCTCATTCCCAGTAAAACTTAGGAACAAAATATTTATTCCTGTTCACTTGTAAAATTGAATGGATTGAAGCAAGATGGCCCAAGTTTTTATGGGCTAGTAGGAGAGAAAAGAAAGTTACAAGGAAGGACTCAAGCGCTTTCTTGAGTGCACTGGACTGATTCCAGATGGATTTCTAGATACGCAATGCCCTGGAAAATGCCCAGCAGAGAACCTTGAGTCGGTGCAGGGAACTTCTCAGCCTCCCCTCTTCCCAGCGAGTCTCTGGAATGTGAACACATTAACAAATTGATGGGGCTTCAACAGAAGCAGGAGGCTGGCTACTGACTATTTTTAAAGCAGAAGGTTTCTAAAATAGTAAGATGTTAAAATAATGACCTGTGAAAGAAGAGAAGCCCTTTTGTGGAGTAAAATTCTGGAGACAATGTGGCACCAACCGGGGAGTGTCTCTGAGTGACATTTTGGCCACGTGGGGATACAGGAAAGTGGGCGGCTGAGAGTACATGGGGACTGTGTCTGGCAGCAGCTGAAAAGTCTAGATGAGTGTGAGCTGACACATGTGGTTACAGCGAGACGCAAGCCCCTGTGAGCTCCCTTCTGCTCTGAGTGTCTTGGAGAGAGCGGAGTATGGAGGGGACCAGACACATCCCCTCAGCAAGAACTTCTTGAGCTCCTGGTCTGTGGCAGGCTTTGAGCGGGGCCGGGTGTCAGGGGCACAAAGATGAATCAGGTTTTTGTGTAAGTGGAAGAAGGCATATAGCTTGTTGAGTCCAAGGACCCTTCTTTACCTTCTGAAACAGGAAGTTGCCTGCTCTTGAAATTTAGGGCTGGTGCAGACATTTTAGAGCTGCTTTGGTTCGAGTAGGTTGCATCAACATAAAGAATTGAGAGTGACTCTAGGCAGAAGCTGTCAGAAGTTCATCATAAGGGCGTTTTGCCTGTGAAGGAGTCACGATGGGAGGGGTCCGTGCTCCTTAGTGAGTTAAGCTCCCTTGGCTGAAAAGCCGTCTCAAGCCGAGTAAATCGAAGTGGCTGCAGATGTGAATAAGATGGAGTCCAGCAAAGAAGGGCTGAGATCAAGGGTGGGAGTGGAGCTAGAGCCATAGCTTGTTTAAATTAAAACTTTAGGTGACATCAGCATGGTTTGTAACAAGGCACTCTATACTTGTAATCTACCCAGTGGCTATGTAATTAAACAAATTATTATGGAAAATTTGAAGCAGAAGTAAAAGTAGACAGACTTGAGGAAAGAAACTGATGTACTCATCTCCCAGTTTCACCAATTTTTTAATAAACTGCCTATTTTGTCTCAGCTCTCCTCCACCCGCCACCACCACCTACCTAATCCCCTAGTAATTGTGAAACAAATTCCAAACCTCATATCATTTCATTTGGAAATATTTCAATATGTATCTCAAAAAAGAAATAGTACGCACTTTGAATTTTAGGCCTTCCTGCAGTGCACAGCTGTGCTCTGAATGACTGACCCTGTTGATCTGAAAACAAACTGAAGGGAAGGAAAAGTATTATGTCCTCAGAAAAGCCTTCACCTGCTCCTTCCTGTGCTGGGGTGAAGGCAGTTTTGTGCTTTCTTAGTGTCCTGTGCATACCTTGATCGCTGCCCCCTGGACATAGCGTAGAAATCGTTTTCTTGTTGGTGTCCTTCACGAGGGTGACACTGAGATTCAATGCTCAGTTAATATCCGTGTGCTCCCCACATTTCCCAGCCTCCCTTGCAGTTGGGTTAGGGCCTTGTGACTACTTTAGGCCAATGACCTGTGAGTGGGACTAATGCATCACTTCTGAGCCCGAGAATTGGAAAACCAGTGTGCCTCCTCCATGCTTGTTCTTTCCTTCTTGTGGCCCCGGAAGCTGCGTGTGAGATGCCAGTGTTCAACCTGGCGGGAGCCTGACTTCCTGGATCCCTGGATGGACGGGAGCCTTATCCTTATTGACCTGCACAGGACTCTGTAGGAGTGACGGATGAAGTTCTGTTGTATAAGCCCCTGAGACCTCAGGGTGATTCGTTACTTTAGTGTGAGATAACCTGTCCCCACTAATACAAACTAGAGTGCAACTTCCTCCAGGTCAGGAGTTGTCTTCTCCATCTCTATATCCTTGGTACTTCCTATTGTGCTTGGCACATAGTAGGTGCTCAAGGAATGTTTGGAAGCTAGGAAGGAAACAAAAAGAGGGAAGGAAGGAAGAAATAGAGAAGAGAAGTAAGCCAGCAAACTTGCTCTGAGGCCCCAAGATTTACTCTATGAATTCAAAATGTCTGACCCTTTGGGGATGACAGTAGTAAAAACAGACAAACTAACCCAAAGAGCTCTCTTTTAGAAGTTTTCAGAAACCCTGTCCTGAGACATGTGTCTTACGTTATTGCTTTGCTCTGCCTATTGATACACATACAGTCTGAGATTTATGAGCAGGTGTCCCATCAGTGCTATGTTGCTAGACTTGGGGACTTTGCTCCCCTCCTCTTGTGCCCATTGGCATCCCCTCCTTCATTTGCCTCTCTGGTCCCCTGCTTACTGCAAACCACCCCCCACCCTCCACCCCCCACACCAGGCACTGTTTCCAGGTGCTAGAGCACAGGAGTGAGCAAGAAAAGGCACAATCCTTGTTCTTGGGTGAACAGCGTGGCAAGTGCTGTGGGTGCACTCGGGGTCCCCATGTCCTTCAGGGGTAAGAGGGAGGGCTTCCCAGAGGAAGCGTCTGCAGCAGACCCTGGAGGAGAAGTGAGTCGGGAGGGGTGTATGTTCAGTACCTTCCGGGTTATGTCTTCAGTATCGTGTCATCTCGCCTCTTCTCTCCAGCCTCACTCCCCTCTTTACTTAGGTTTTTCTCCATGGTGTTTTGCGTCGTTCCTCCTGCTCTGGCAGGGCAACAGGTGATCACACCAAGTGTGTTTGGTGAAAAAGCTTGCAATCCGGTTCTCACCATCAGCTGCAGATCTCTGGAAGACACACTTACGAGGGTGGCGCGTGCATGTGCACTGTCAGCAGTCACCAGTGCACTGACAGCAACTGCTCTCTGTGGCAGGGTCGGGGGACTGAACATCAAAGATGTTTACACCCCTGTGCCTGGAAGGGGAATCGCGAGGGACTGGAAGGGAGTTTTTCGTCATAACCACTTTGTCATCTTCATTTCTCACCATCTTCATACATATTTGACCAAAAACTTCGGAGTGATAAGATATCCTGGTCTTCTTTTTGGTTTATCTAGAAAAACAATGACCTGTAGCTCCCGAGGGCGTGTCTGTGTCATAGAGCACTGCAGGTAATGTCCTAAAGTTGCTGTCCACGATTGCTCAGCTAGGTTTGGGTCAGGAGAGCGTTTGCAGTTTTCTAAAGTTCTATGTGGTTTGCAGAACCCCGCAGCTCCCCTTTGACTTGAGTCTGACCCCATCAGCACGTGCAGATGAGCCTGACCAGTTGGGAGCCTCATGCTAGATTGGGCCTCGAAGAGCCTGACCCTCGGCTGGGTTTTATTTGATGGAATTACACTATTTTCTTCTAAGCTGGCCAATTCCCTGTGGCTAATGGTAGAGACGTAGCAAATGCCAGGAGCTGGGAGGTCCTTAAAAGAAACCATCTCCTGGTTATCCCTGGCAGAGATGGGAACATTTTTAAAGAGCCCTTTTTTGCATTTGGCCCGTGTTGGGGAGAAAAGGCCTATTAGGGTGAGGGATATAGGGGAAATTATAGGGAAATTCCCCCCTGGCTTCTCTCATTTAAATCCAGTGATGCTATAAAAGAAGCCAGCGTCATTCCCTAACACAGAGAGAATTTCCAGAAGGAAGGACACCTACTCCTTCTTTTAAAGTGCCTGTTACTGTGACGTGGACTTTGCCACAGAGCAGAGCACAGAGCTGCAGTGAGCACTCAGTGGAAAAGGCAAAAGCCTGAGAATCATTTTTTGTTTTCAAAAGTGAGCTGCTCCTAGCTACCCATTTCCACAATATCAAATGAGACTTAGTGATATAACAGGGTTATTTCTAGAAGATAAAAATGAGTAATTTACTTTACAGTGGTCATAAATCTTTAATGGCAACACATATTTGTTTAGAAAGCATATTATTATGAATCTACAGAAATAAAATGTCCCAGAAAATAAGGATAGATGTGTGAAAAACAGCAAAAATCTGCAAACAAAATAGCCATGTCTATCAATAGGGAACAGATGAATAAATTATGATTCATGCATGCAATGGAATGTTATGCAGCTATTAAGAAAATGAGTTTGATGTATGTATATTGCCTGGGAAGATGTTTGTGATGCTGTTATGAGAAAAAAACAAGTTTGCAGAGTACTTTGTGTAATATATTCTTATTTTTTAAAGGGGCCGATCCCACATATGTGAACATATGTTTGTGTGAACCTAGCGAACAGTTGGAAGGATGCATACCAGGCTTTAACTCTGGTTTTCTCTTGTGGTTGTGGTGGGAGCAGAGCTGAAAAGAAATCTATTTATTTTTCTATAAACCACTTTTGTGTTTATTGATTTGCTTCAATGAGCATGTTATAGCAAAAATAATCACAGAAAGGCTTAATTTAAAATTAGAACATAAGCATTACTATATGGACTGAGATACAAATGCAACATGAATCTTCTCATTGCTTGTAAATTTTTGCTTACAAATGATTTTTATGCTACAAGTTGGTGGGGGTAAAGTTCACAAGTATAAATCTAAAGTGGGTACTTTGGCTAATAGGATCAACCATGCAAAGGTAGAAGGCTTTGATCTAAAGAGAGGGAGAGAAAACTGGGAAGGGATGTGATTTGGGGCATTAAAGGTGAGGGTGTATACTATTAAAGGGGTGGAGTGATGTAGCAGGATTGTGGCCAACATTAATATATGTGAATTGTCATTGCTCATGTGGGCTGATCCTGTTACTTTCATGTTGGGAGAAAATTGTCTGATTGGTTCCAAGGCCCCATAGATGAGTTCCTCAGCTTACAGACTTAGTTTCTCAAACTATAGCACTTATTGTGAGAGATAGTGCAAGGAACAGATGTGGGGAGAACTTGGGGAAAAGGATGGGTGGGCAGTGGCACCCTGATTTCTACTGTGAAGAGATGTGGGGAGAATTTCATAGCAATGAACTCTTTACCCTGAAGCACAGCATTCAATGCCTCTCTTCGCCTCCCTGTGCCCTTATGATTCCTGTGGTAAGACGCAGAACCCCACTCAAGTGATCTTAGGTGAAAGGAACTGCATTATAAAAAGATAGGACAATCTCATCAGACCTAGTTGTAAGAAGTACACCTGGGCCTCCCAGGCATTGAAAAACTGTCAGACAGCTGCTCTTTCACATTTTACCCTGGCATCTTTCATATCCATTTCTGTTTTTCCTTCTTTCGTTGTCTTTCTCCCTACCCACCCTTGGCTGGTATTGGCTGCTCCGACTCTGACTCCACATAACATTCCCGTGCAAGGGTCACTGCCAGCATCTCTTAGTTTAAGACCATGAGACGAAGCACTGGACTGGTTGCTGGTCAGCACACAGATCAGCTGAGAAGGGCCCTGGGCAGCCAGGTAGTTGTCTGCTGGGCCTGGTCCTTCTAATGCCTCTTTCCCCATTACATCCTTTCACTTATTTGCTGTTCAGACCTCTGACTACCCTCAAACAATTTATTCTCGAGCCTCTGCCTTTGCTTCAGGTATTCCCACTGCCTGACACAGTCTCCTCCCCCCACCCCCCGCTCCACCCCTCCATTCTTTGCTTCTCAAGGCTTCTCATACTTTCAGACCTAGTTTAAATATCATCTCCAATATGTAACATACCCAGATAGCTCAATTAAAAAATGAATTATTTATTCTTTTGGGATCACCACAACTTGTATTTACACTTTACACACCCTGCTTGTGTTTGTAAATGCATTTACGCCTCTGCCCTCCCTCCTCCAAATGGGGAACATGTCGTGTTTATCTCTGTAGGAGGTGCTCAAAGATGTTTCCTGAATTCAGGTGTCTGTAGCTCATGGAATCATGAATGTCTGGATTTACTTCCTCATTAGCATCATCATAAAATCACAGAAACAATTTTACCATTCTCTTAAATTCAGAGAAGTCACGATTTTTTTTTCCATTAAAGCATGAAAAGATATGAGGACAACCATGTGTTTGCACTTTTGTTTCTCAGAGAAAATCAGAAGTACAAAAAATGAAAGTGGTTTTTCCATGATTTCTCAGTAAAGCAGAATTATTTTAAAAATAGCTTCCTGATGCCCAATCTGGGGTCCTAGGATTAGGTCTAAAGTTGTTCAAAGCTTCATTGAGGCAGTATAAACAATGGTAATTTACTTCTTCAGTGTCTGTGGTCTGTTTTTGTTTGTTGGTTTGGTTTGGTTTGGTGGGGAAGTCGATCTTTGGCTGTTCCTCGCTGATATATCCCATTTTCTCAGCTGCCTGAGTGATAAACGCGCCAAGTCAGCTAAGAGGAGCCACTCTCCTTTCTATGTCACCCTCAGCGAACACCAGCCAACCTTGAACTTTTCTTCCTGTCACACCCCACATTCAACCCATCAGGAAATCCTACCTTTGTAGTACACGGGGAACCCGGCCATTCCTTGTCCCTTTCACTGTGACCACAGACTGTCTGACCAAGTCTATGGCAACCCTCTCCTAACTGGTCTGCTGTGACTCTCCAGCCTTTTTTCCACCCAGCAGCCACACCGAGAGACCTTTGAAAACGCACGTCACATCTTGCCACTCCTTTGCCCACAATCCCATTCCGCAAGATTAAAATCCAAATCCTTCCCTTGGCTGGCTGGGTCCTGAGTGACCCCCTCTCGTCTCCAACTTCATCCCCTGTGCTCTCAGCCTCATTCTCCTCCCGGCCACACTGACTCCTTCTGTGCTCTGAACACTGAATTTGTTTCCTGTGACTGCCATGTCCCAAACTGGGTAGCTTAGAAAAACAAAAAATGTATTCTCTCCCACTCCTAGAGGCCAGAGGTCTGAGATCAAGGTGGCGGCCAGCCACGCTCCCTCCAAAGCCTGTTGAGGAGGGTTCTTCCTTGCCTCTTGCAGCTTCCGGTGGTCCACGTGCTCCTCGCTGTGGCAGCGTCACTCCAGTCTCTGCCTCCACCTTCACTTGGCCATCTTCCCTCTGTGTCTGTGTCCCTGTCTCCACATGGTGTTCTCCGCAAGTGTCTGTGTCCAAATTTTCCTCTTCTTATGAAGACATCAGTCATTGGATTAGAGCCCATCCTAATGACCACATCTTAACTTGATTACATCAGCAAAGACCCCAGTTCCATTCATAGATGCTGGGGGTTAGGACTTCCACAAATCTTTTCTTTTTGGAGGGGGAGAGAAGGACACAGTTCAGCCCATAACAAACACCCAGGCAGCTTCCTCTCCCCTGGGAATGCTTGGCCCACTCCCTTATCTTCTTCAGGGCTTGGCATAAAGGTTCCCTTGTCATAAGGTTATCTTCTCCATGGAGCTCCAACTTGCAATACCTTTTAAGCTGCTCTTCCTCCCTGCCCCATAGCACATATTCGTTTTTAACACATTAGATATGTTCCCTATGATTTTTCCTACAGTCTGTTCTCTGTAGAAATAGCCCTACCACTCTCCCCTGACCCTGAGGAGTGGGGAAGTTCATCTTGGGCTGTTATTCGCTGATCTATATCCCATCTCCTATCACGGCGCCTGGCACATAGACACTCAATATTTGTAGAACTAATTGATTGCTTTTGTATTTTTCTTTTAAGAAAAAGGTAAATCTGTATCCTTGGCAGTTCAGTATTTTCTCGCAGTATGGTCTGTTAAACAAAAGAGAAAGTAAAATTGCAGGCTGAGGACCATATTGAAACATGGTATGTAATTACGACTTATGTAAACCTTTTCTCAGGCCCCTTTTCCATACATTTATTATTTGTTCTGGGTGCTTTAAGACATGACAACCCACACAGTTACATTTCTCAATCCTATACTTAGGACAAAGTATATAATAGTCTTGGGTTGTGGTTTCAATTAGCATAGCAAACCCGGTGCATACTTTCTTCCTGGCATCCAGATTAAAGGAGCTGTTTTCACTTCCTAGCCCAGTTTTTATTTCTGCTTTCTCTTTTTCTCACTAAAAACATGCATGGTATCCACACTATATTAGTAGGTTAAAAAAGCAAGTCGCTGGATGGAATCCACGTTACGATTCCATTTTTGTAGATTTAAAACAATGTAGGTATGGGTCGTATGTGTTCTTATGTGAAAAGAGAAAAGCCTGGAACCACGTACACGAAACCCGGAATGAGGAGAGACTTGATCCATTTTTATATTGTTTGGATTTTGAAAAAATGAATAGGTATTATTTCAGTAATAAACAGATAAAGCGGCAAATGAGCCTTCCTTGGGAGAGTGCGCTTTCCACAGCAGAGAGAACAAAGGCTGTTGGATAGTGAACACAGCATGTCCTCGTGTGAGGAAACCTGAAGAAGAAACGCTTGCTTTTCTGTTTGCTGCCCTGGAAACCACTCAGGAACCCCAGTACAGACCTGGGCCCTGCTTTTACAGCGTGCACAGAAAGACTGAGAGGAAATAAAAACACAGTGCCATCTGTGGTCGTGATCCTGGGGTGGGATTGCGGATGACTTTCTGTTGCATGTTTTGCTTTTATTTTTATTTTTGACTGTATTCAGAACATGCACCCAGGTAGATGATGACAGAGAACAAGAATCTGTGTCCCTGCTCTCCAGGCCAAGAGGCTCTTGGTCCTGAGGAAACCGTCTCCTGCCATGTAGAGACGGGGTCCGTGTTCATGGGCTCCCACACAGCGGGTTCACCCGTGGGCACCCCTCCAGGGAGGGGCAGTTACTTAAAGGCTCCAGACACCCACACCCCCCACTGTAGCGATATGGAAGCTCTGCGGTCTCAGGGCTGCTGAGCATCTTCCTAACCCAGAGGTGATTTGGGAAGGGGCTACATTGAGGGCTCTGCTCCCCTCCCTGTTGGCTTCACAGAACCCACCCCACTCCCGCCAATCAGTCATGTAGAAGCGGGTCACGTGAGCTGCACGGACCGAGGTAAGATTGAAACGGCAACGCCCAAGCTTCAGAATTCCAGGCCTCTGTATTCCAGGCAGGCACGAGAGTGCGCAAGCTGCTCACCTGCTGGATCTAGAGCCTGGCGCCTCTGGCAGGGTGAACCCTGGGTCTGATGGGGAGGCTGCCAAAGCAGAAGCCGTGACAGGGGTTCTTCGAAGCTGGCGTCCCTCAGGATCGCCTGGGGAGCTTCCCAGCCCCACCCACAGTTTGCGTCAGCCGTTCACACTATGGGCCTAGGAATTGGGGCTTTAATAAATACCCCTATGCTGTTTTTCAAAACCCGTTCTCCCACGTGCACTAACCGCCTGAAGTGAGCGGGAGACTCCACAGGGTCCAGGGCCCAATCCCACAAGACCCTCACTGCACATGCCAGGTGCAAGTCCAGGGTCCCCAGGCTACTCAGACTTCTGCTGGACTTGGCTACAAATTCAAAGGTTCCCACCCCCGTCACTCCCCAACCCTGCCCCAGTTTCCATAATTCACTAAAATTACTCACAGAACTCAGGGAAGCCTAAACTTACAATCACTGATTTATTATAAAGGATACAACTCAGTAACAGCCGCGTAGATGAGATCTATGGGGTAAAGGAAGGGGTGGGGGGGGCACAGAGCTTTCATGCCCGCTCCACATGTGTCACCCTTCCAGCACATAAATGTGTTTACAGACCTGGAAGCTTCCCTCACTTTGTCGTTCAAGAGCTGTTATCCAGCTTGCATTCTTCGGCGTGCTGATTAAATCATTGGCCATTGGTGGTTGAACTCATTTCCAGCCAAGCCTGCTCCCCAGAGGTCAGGGGCTAGGGCTGCCACTTCCAACCGTCTAGTCACATGCTTGGTCTTCCTGGTGTGGCCAGCTCTCCCCCTGAAATTCAGGACCCACCAGGAGTAGCCTTGCTGGCATAAACGCAGGTACGGTTCAAAAGGGCTTTGTTATGAATAAGAAAGATGCTCCTCTTACTCAGGAATTCTAAAAGTTTTCAAAGCTCTGTCCCAAGAACATTTTTTATTATATTAGACCACACCAGTACTCCGCTCCTGCCCCCAACCTGATTCTGCTGCAGGTGGCATGCCATTGAGAACCACTGTGTAAGAAGATATTGATTGCTTTGTACACCTGATAATAATAATAATAATAATAATAATAACAATATTGATAAGGCTTGAAAACTACAAGTATTAGCACCATTTTGGTGAGCAGAGAATTCTATTTTTGGTGTAGGCTTCTCCCTGTCTTATAATGTCCTTCTCTCCTCCAGGAAAGTCCTTTAGGATATAATTATAGCGCCCCTGTTAGTCCCAATGGAGTTCCCTCTTCTTAACGTTCCACAGAGTGGTACTGATGTGTAGAATTCTCTTTGGCTCTGTACGTATGTAATGTTTGTAATGCTCTGTAACTCTTGTGCATGCCTGCCTGTCTCATCTCCCGAACTGCCTACAGAACCTACCTTATGTTTCTTTAATGAACCCTGATGCAGGGTTTACAACCCTTAGAGCATGGTGCTGTACTCAAAAGGAAGCACATCATAAATGCTTAATGGGAATAAGTGAAAGTATGTGTGCCGGGCCTAATACAGGAGGAAGATGCGAGTGGCCTGTGCACAATTTGGACACAATTTGCCAACCACCTGAGTGAATCCATCATTAAGATTCAATTTCTTACCTTGAATCAGATCATTTGTAATGGATGTCTAAGCAGAACTTCCGTTTCAGAATAGCCACAATGAAGTACCAGGCAACCAACTTTGGGGACATATCAGCAATGTAGTGATCACTAGACTTGACATCAGAGCTTGCAGGGTCACAGACTGGCCCACTCCTTGCTAATGGGGAGGCCCTGGGGTCAGTTGCTTGCTTGAGAGTTTTATTCACTTTTTCATTATTTTAGTCATCTTTCACTGAGAACCTATTGCATGGCAGGTACCGTATTATATACTCGATGTTATCACACTTTATCAGCACAGCACCTCTCTAGATAGTCATCTTCCCAATTTAAAATTTTATTCTTGAAGAATAGTCACATTTCTGTGTCCTTCTCGGCAGTTGCACCTTTCAGCCCCCAGGCCTCCTTAGGGTTCCAGACCTCAGAATCCTGGGCACAGTTATTCTGTTATTTACCCTGCATGACCTCTGAGGCCTTGTGAGTCTGTGAAAGGGAATCAAGCGTGAATGGAATTTTAGAGTTGGAAGGAACATAAGAGATGGTTCATTCACCTGCATTCAAAGGAAAACTTGGAGCCAAGGTCCCAAATCAGGGACTGGGCAAAGACATATCCAGAAACCCTCGTTCCGACGCCCCATGTCTCTCTGCCTTTGGTTTGTCGTCACTGCCTTTGGGTCGAGGTTATGGGCAGTCAGGATGGCGTTCACTGGGAATGCCGTCAGATCCAGGATGTCTGCAGAGGCTGGCAGCTCTGAAATGTCCCTCCAGACGCTGAGGACTAAGGTGGAATCAGACGTGATCCCTGACTTGTGTCTTCATCCGAACTTGACACTTCAACTTGATTCCTAACTAATTTTTCCACTTCTCCATCGGGCTAAACAATGTAGACCAACCAAACCTGTGTCCTGGGGGAGGGGCTCAGGGGGGAAGGGGAGCTGGAAGGAGAACAGGAAGTATCGATGCATTTGTCAGAAGAAACCTTTGAATGTTCCTGAACTGAATAGAAGTTATGAGGTTCTCAGCAAAAACGAAGGGCTTCTCTTCAGCTCTCACCACGGGTAAGGTTAGGAGACCAGAGTTGGAAAAAAGGCAGGGTTAAACGACCGCCTAGCTAAACAAAATAAAGACATAGTGTTTAACTCTCACTTCTAAATGTATGAGCATTTGTTGTTATGTTAAAAAAACAAATCCTGTGGGAAGTGTAGTTATAGGGGCTCGCTTGGATAGACTGCACCACTTCCCCCACCCCCAGAACAAAACCAGCCAACAACAACAAGAATCTACAGCTGGAATGCATTCCGGATTTCTAATCTGAATATTTACCCGTGATTGTAAGTTTTTTTTTTCTTCCCCACAGCGTTCCCATGCTCATAAGCATGCATTTAAAATCAAGGCCCCAAATCCCTTAAATAAAAGCTATTTCATGAGTCACACGCTTTATCCAATTCAAGCTTAGTGGCTCGAAGAAAAAACAATCACGAACAGCAATCTGAATTCACAAGCGAAGCCCTCCACTCTGGTTGACTCACCAAAGTCCTATTTTATGAACAAGAAGACGAGTTCCATTGTGTGTGGGCTCGCCCAGCAGAGACCTCTGATCATGCAAATGTTCTTTCTGGTTGACTTTGGAAGTAATCAAGACACATTTCTGTTGTGTTGTTGTGAGCAGCAGGTTTGCTCTCCAGATTAGGTTTAACATAAACTGATGTTGAAAATTGTTTTGCTTTCCCAGGGCCATGAGCAGGAGAGGGGATGTCTGGGACAACCTGAGGAAACACCACGGCCCAGTGAGGATCAACGACATGACTTGCTGAATGAGCCTGATGCAGACTGGGACTCCATGGATTTTGAAAAGCACGTTCTTGCGTTGGACTGATTTTTGCCTCGGGCTTGTCCTGTTGCTAAGAAATAAGAGACTATCTGCTACAAGCTCTGGAGAGATATAAACTGTACCTTGGCTTCGGGGCTTTTCCTCAACTATCTGTGCCTGGACAAACACAAAACTGCATTTCTTGGCTTCCTGCCCATCCGGAGTGGGGAAGCATCCTGCTAGATTGGCAAGACATCAACCGGAGTCCATAGGAGAATGAACAGAAAGCATGGCCTCTTATCCACGTCTGGAGAAGAACCACTCACAGGATTTGAGATCCGCGGCAAACCACGGAGAACACGCCTCCTCGGTAGGTAAGAGAGCCTTCCCTTCCTTTCTTGTAGCATTACCTCCACAGTCCAAATGTCACCCACACGTTAGAACCAAACAAAAGCCTTCGCTACGGGTCAAGAAGAAGGTGTGGGCAAGTGGGTCCTAGCCTGTGGCCAAAATGGCGGGACTTTTGAAGGATCCTGATGGTGTTACCATCTGACCTTTAGAGGTTCCCCACCAGTTAAGGGGCGCATCTGGATGTTCAGTGAAGTGAGGGGTTCCCAGATGTCCAAAGTCTTCAGAGCAAGGCGGGAAAGGTCATGGGGAACCTTGACCATGGTTTGGGTGTGGGGCTCGGAGAACGTGGGCTGTTCCTGCCGTAGGACACAAGTTCAATTCCAAGAAGCAGCAGGAGGAGCAGCAGCTCCCTTCTGACTGTTCTGTACTTGGCCTCTGCTCTCAGACATTTGTGCCTTACCTGCCACTGAGGCTGGTTCCATTGGGGGTAGGGAGGACAGAGCTGATCACTGGAGGGTCTTGCATAGTTCATGTCTTCAAATGTCATTGGCCTCATGGTCTGCACACACCAACCATTAGGCAGCCAGGTGTGCTCACTGTGTGGCACCTGCTGAGTGGGCTCTGACTCCTGGTGACTCTGTGAATGACTGACGTCCACCATTTCCCGTCCTCAGCAGCCCTGCTCAGCTCCTGTACACGTAAGCCTATGGCTTCTTTGACGGAGTCAGTGAACTTCACATTGGGTCTTCCTCTTTTCCTGCTGCCTTCTCTTTTGCCCAGCATTATTGTCTTTTCCAAAGAGCCCCGCCTTCTCATGATGTGCCCAAAGTAAGACAGCTTCGGTTTGGTCATTTTTGCCTTCAGCAATGTTTCAGGTTTAATTTGCTCAGGGACTCACTTGTTCATCTTTCTGGTGGTCTGGTGTATCCGTAGAGCTCTCCTCCAGCACCGTATTTCAAATGAATCAATTTTTTTTCTTATCAGCTTTCTTCACTGCCCAACTGTTACATCCATTCATAGTTATTGGGAATACAAGGGTGTGGATGACCTTAGCCTTGGTCTCTAATGACTCGTCTTTGTTCTTGATGCTCTTCCCTAATTCCTCCATTGCTGCCCTTCCAGATCGCAGCCTTCTCTTGATTTCTTGGCTGCTCATTACCACGTGGTAAAATGAAATAGATCACCAAGATAACAGCGAACGTTACCCGAGCGTCTATTATGTGCCAGGCCCTGAATTCAGTGTGAGGATTCATTGAATCTTCCCAACAAGCTTGTGAAGTCAGCACTTTTACTAACCCGACCTTACAGATGAGGAACCCAGAGCTCAAGGAGTTGAGGTGACTTGCCCAAGGTCACTCAGCCAGTGCATGGCAAGGCTGCGACTTGAATCCAACACGACCATCTCCAGACCTCATGTTCTGAACCATGGCTGTGAAAATGAGCTTCCTACTCATTGCACCATTTACAGAACATAGAGTAATGTCCCCAGTGTATCCCATGCTGGACATTTCTGCTATGTGGGCAGCACTGTGGGCATGGGCCCACATGTCCAAGGTGGCACCATAGCTCCACTTGCAGAGAGAGCCTTTTCATGTTCTGAGCAGTGGGAGAGGCTGACCTGCTGCAGCATTTCAGAGCTGCCAGAGAGTAGATCCTTGAAGGCAGGGTCCAGACATGTAAGAGATGCCTAATAAATACTGACTCCCTTCAAATGACAGAGTTCCTTCTCCATCACGTGAGACCTCACCAGTCCCCCAGGCTCCATCCCTAGAAAAGGGGGTTATTGGCAGACCCTTCGGGGAGTCACAGGATGCTCTGGAGTCTTCACTGATAAGGGGAGGCACTTCGAGATGGTGGTACAGGGCCAGGTTGGCACAGGAGGAGTGAGCTCCCAAACTCTCAGAGTGACACTCCCACCCAACAGCCAGCTTCACCTGAGCCGGAAGCTGGTAAAGAACTAGAGCAGAGGTGATAAAGGTCCTGCAAAGCTAGGCTTATCCCTCCTTCTCCTTTAAGGGGAAGAGGACTGTAGGCTCTTCAACCCCAGAGGAGCAGCCAAATCAGATAAATTCTGAATAATCTAAGAATGAGGACTCACTGGCTACAAAAACATTCTATAGTCTCAGCTTTGTAGGTTGTAGGTGATCTCTGTAAACAAGCACCGAGTGGGCCTTTCTTTCAAAACTAGGAAATACGTCCATTGCCAGCTCAATGCCCTTCCTATCAGTCAGTATTTGAACACAAGGAACGCACCCCAGTTTCACAAAAGAATCCACTTTTTAAATGAATAAAATGTTTTCCTGTCACTAAAATGCAGAGGAAATTGCGTCAGGAAACAAGAAAATGCAAAGAAGCATTTGCTGTGAACGCCTCTGGCAAAAAAAAAAAATAGTACGAATGCAAAATACTCCCCACGTGGGGTTTAGCGAAACTATATCTTAGATATTTAGTGAAAGCAACCTGTTAGAACAAAGTGAATTTCCCCAGATTAAGACACTTTAATTGGAACCAAGACATTTCATGTGAGGGCAGGAATCGTCTGGGGAGGGATTGGACACAACCCCAAGCCCTGTGGAAAGATTCCAGGACAGTGAGTAGACAAAGCCAGTTGCTTCCACAGGCTGCCGCAGGTGAGGGGACTGAGGTTTCAGTCCTGCAGGTGTGAGTGCTGTGTTTGCCTGCGATGTGGTCTGGGTGGTGGGGCGTTCTTTCTCATCACCAGGTGGATCTGAGTGCCTGATTCTCCATCTTGTTGCTATTTGCACAGTGCATGACAGTGTGTCATGGGTCTCCCCCCCCCCCCCCCCCCCGCGCCTTGGTTTTCCCCGTGTGCTGACTCATCATGAAGAATTTGCTTAGTTGACTCTGACCCCATCAATTATCTTT
>NW_017731397.1:788140-789686 GCF_001890085.2 Hipposideros armiger | reverse complement strand
GCCCTCCTATCCTTTGCCCTGGCAGGGGCTCCCCATTTCACTTAGAGTAAATGTCTGCAAAGCTTTGTACTGTGCCCCTCTCCAATCTTCCAAGCTCTGATGTGTCTCCTCCTGCACCCCGGGCTCCCAGCTCCCCGCTATCCAGCCATGCTGGCCTCTGCTGCGCCTCGAGCACACCAGGCCCGTCCTTCTCCCACATCCAGCTGGCTCCCTCTCTCCCATTCTTATGTCTTTTCTCAAATGTTCTCTCTGATGATCCTCTTTCAGTTACCTTCCTTAACTTTTTATTTTTCCAAGACACTTATTACCCTGTAACACGCTATATAATTTACTTATTTTTTATAGTTCCTATCCGTCATTCCCCTGGTTGATGCTGGCTCTATGAGGGCAGAGATCTTTGTCTGTTTTAGTCACAAAGTGTCCCAATCCCCTAGAACAATGCCTGGCACATAGTAAGAGCTCAGTGAATATTTGTTGAATGAATGATTAAACAATGAATGAAACAAACACCTGAAAAGCCTCCCTCTCACATGCACTCCCCCACCCCAGAGCAGGTTTGTTGGTTCCCACCAGCCACAGTGCTGACTGCATTTCCAAGAACCAGAATCATTGCTGGCTCCACAGTTTACAATCTGGTCGCACAATTCCATCACCCAGATGCTTACTGAGGCTGGTGCTAAGCTGAGGTTGCAGCAAGGAAGGAAACAGTGCACACATGTTCCCTGTCCCCTCAGTGCTGTTAAATCTAACATGAACATGCAAAAAAGATGCAGATAACCAAGGTACAAAGAAGTTTAATTGCCTGTGAAGTAATATTGGGTTGTCCAATAAGTTGTGATGCATTTTTGCAATGAAAAACATAGAAAAATGCATCATGACTTTTCGGACAACCCAACAGCATCTTATACACATGGGAGGTAGTCATCTAGCAAGCAATTTTTAAGATCTAGCTAAAAATATATCCTGAATCTTTCTTCCACCTCTGCCTAAACCCCATCCTAACTAGAATGAATAACTATGACCTAGATTGAGGACAAGAGGGAGGGACCCTGATGCTTTTATCTCCTCTTTAGTGGTGTGCTGATATTGCCTTCATCACATCATGTACCAGGAAGTGGTGTAGTCTGGTGGCTAAGAGTGTGTCTGGGGCCTAGGGGCATACAGCTTGGCATCACATCTCTATTGCTTATAAATTATGTGACTTGAGCACCTTACTTAACATTTCAGGGTCTACTGAGCTCCTCCAGATTTACTTAGCTGGGAAATCTGCCTCCCTTGAGCAGTGCCTGCATGTGGTAACCCCCAAAACAATGTTAATGGTTGTTGCTTTTGTTAGTCAGGAATCTGCTATACAGCTTTGAACATCTTTGCCTGACCTTCAAGTTCCCCATCAGTTTTCCCCCCACCCAACCTTATTTCCTAGTGTCAGCTTTTCATGGTGCCAGATTCATTTCTCCCCCTTGGCCTGGACTCTCCTTGGTTTACTCAATCTCACCTTTTCTTCTTTGTTCTTCTTGTACCAACTCATCCTTAGAGTTTTCTCCAT
>NW_017731397.1:741623-786870 GCF_001890085.2 Hipposideros armiger | reverse complement strand
CCACCGTACCACTCGGCTGGCCCTGCAGACATTTTTGATTATCACAGATGAAGTGGGGGAGCTCCTGGCATCTAGTGGGTAGAGACCAGAGATGCTGCTAACTATCCTGCAATGCATAGCACAGCCTCCCTCCATGAAGAATTATCTGGCCCAAATGTCGATAGTGCTGTGGCTGAGGACCCCTGGTCTAGTGCAAAGTGTATGAGGTCTCATGATGTGGCGTCCCTTTGCTGCCTTCTGTGGCTGCAGAGCCAGCGGTGCTTCTCTCAATTCAGTTCGTCGGCCGGGTCGGCTGCTCTCCCAAGCTCTCCACCTCTGCCCCCATTGGCTTGGCAGATCTCTCTGAATTTCAGCTGTGACCTCTAATTGACCTCTCTGGTGGGGTTGCCTCAGCTCTTAGCACCTCACTTTGTTGGCAGGCCTGTTCTCTTCACACCCCCATGATGCACAGGAACCAAGGGAGGTGAAGGAGCCTGGACTCAGGACCCTTCTCAGGGCTTTGCTGGGCTGCCATTTCTAACCTGCAGTGCCGGCCTATACTGGGGACACTCAGTAATGGAGTCGCTTCCTGGAGTTCCCCATGAAGAGTGGAGTTACAAAGCCTTCCAGGTTACCCCAAATCTATCTAAAGCCTGGCTCCACCCCATGCCAGGATGTCTGTCCAGAATGGGGGGCAAGAACAGGACCCATGGGTCTGACTGTTTGTTCCCCCGACTTCTGCTCCATGAACTTTCTTTCAGAACTAGAAGACTTTCTTTGAATTCCCCATTGTGTCTGGCACATCCATCCCGCTAGGTTGTATTCTTGTCCTCCCCAGATGGGACTGCCTTTCCCTCTATCCTGGAGCTAAGTACAGAATGTCTGCAGGGAATGTGACTCTGGGAGTGGAATAAAAAAAAAATTAATATTTTGAAAATATTATCCTTGTTACAAAACATACATGGTGTAGATTCTTCTAGACCTAGCACATGCCCTGCAGGAGTGTCAGCTCTCCCCTTACTCTGGGAACACAGCAAAGGAAGTGATGGGGAAGTTTTTGCACACATGCCTGGGAACCATCGGTTGCTAGATTTCTCCTGGAAGCTCATTCGTCACTTCCCTGCGTTAGGAAGGGTGCCCTCTGCTGAGGTCACCTGGCTCGTTCCTAGACTTTGAGCAGCAGTAGGGCAGGTCAACACCTGCGTACTGTTTGCCTGGTTTATCTTGTTTTCTATGGGAAAAACTGCAGCTTTTCACTCTTAATAGAGTTTTAGCAGCAGTCACTCATGACAGGGGTTGAGACTTTGGCCATGAGTTTTATTTAACGATCATGCTGTACTTCGCTTGTGCCAGCCTATCTATGGGAAATGTGCCCCAAGAAACCAATTGCACAATCTTACCGTGGACTCCTGAAATCTTAAATATAAGAAAAGATGCATCTATCTATCTTAAGAAAACACTATTTCATTATGTTATCATTTCTGATTTCAGTAATTATGAGTTGGCAAGTTATTTTTCAGCACCAAGTGGCAAAAGGCAATTAGCTGGTATCAAAAAAGAAAAATAATGGTTTTTTCTTCCATAAATTGTTAAAAAAAAACTTTAGGATTTAACATTCTTTTAATGATTTTTATAATTAAAACTCCTACTTATATCACTTTATCTTTATGAGAGTGATTTTTAAAAAAGCCTAACAGTGTTCATTTTATTATAAATTATGATTTTATGAATATAAGAAATGCAAACTTGCAAACGTGTGTTCATGTTTATATGTCAACGTAACTTAAGTGCCAGCAGATGTTCTGTGATCAATAAGGCACAATTTATATACATTATCCTGAAGTGTCCTTGGCTGGAAATGTTTGTTGGCAATACCCAAATTATGGCTGAATATGAATGATGATAATCAACAAGAAGGGTACCATCAATATGGCTGTTGTAGCAAGTTTTATTTCAGCAGGGGTAGTAAAATAGCTGTTGGTTTGAATTAAGTCCGTATGCCCAGCCATGATTTTAAATACATAGACTGGTGGGTCCAGTTGGGAGTTTAATGGTGCTAAAATTAACTTTCGTGTTACTAGGGACATACAATGTTGCATTATTTTGCATAAAGTTTGCTCCTAAAGTAGATGTAGATCCAATAAAATGACTGAAATATCTCATTTACATTTGCAGTTAGCAAATAAAATATACCAGGCTTTTCTCCTGATGCCTGGTAATCTCAACCAAGAATGGAGACTAATGCAATTTGTTAACTATCTTGCATTTGGGTTTCTGTTTCATCTTAGGTCAATGGTTTCCAACCCTGGTCGATATAGAATCATCTGGAGAACTTAAAAAATATATAAAACAACAAAAATGCACCAGACCAACTGAATCAGTCTCTCTGGAGGTGGGTCTTAGGAATCAATATTTTAAAAAATTATACTATTTTTTTGTTTTGCTTTAGCTGAGCCATCCTGCCACCTGTTGGCAGCTCAGCTCGGGCCGGGAATCAAACCAGCGACCCTATTGCTCAGAGCTCGCACTCTTGAGCGGGCTCTTAACCAACTGAGCCACTCGGCTGGCCCAAAGTTATGCAATTTTTAGTGTGCATCTGGGGTTTAGAATTTCTTCCTTAGGTGAAATATACCTGACAAGTAATCTTGTTAAGGCAAGCTTTAAGTGGCTCAACTAGTTTGCAGCCAAATTAAAATCTATTATAGTTCTAAACAATGTGTGTAAATCAAAGAAGTGTGTGACTTAGGCTTTCCCTGTGTGTCCAGAGCATTCACAAAAACAGGTGAGGCTGGTTATGGTCATCTGGAAAAATCTGAGTTAACCCATCAAGATAATGAGGCTCTGTAATCTCCATGGCCCTTTTCTTCTTTTGCTCCTTGGGAGGGTGGAGTGATTTCTGACGGACTCCCAGAAAGAGTTAAAAGAATCGTTGATCACGAGTCTAAAGAATCAGGTTTTGAGTCTGAGTCCTGCTGCTTTCTGGTCCTGACCCAGGGCTGTGGTCTGTGGATGCCCAGCATCGCCTGAAAACAGGTTAGAAAAGAAGAGTCTCAGGCCCCATCCAGACCCACTGAATCAGATTTCTGTATTGTAACCAGACCCCCAGGGGACTCTGGACACATCTAGAGCAAGTCAATGGACCCTCTGAACCCCACTTTCTGTATCTTAGCAATGGGGGATCCTAATGTCTCCTCTGCTTCCCTATAGGGTATTAGAGAACCAAATGTATGATATAAAATCATTTTCATAAAGTATTTTTTTATTGTGGGAACATACATGTAACATGAAATTGATCATTTGAACCATTTCTAAGTGTACAGTTCACTGTCATTAAGTACATTCACTTGCTGTGCAACCATCACTACTATCCATCTCCAGGACTTTTCCATCATCACAACCTGAAACTCTCTACCCATTAGACAATAACTCCCCATCACCCCTCCCCGCCAGACCCTGGCGACCACCATTCTACTTTCTGTGTCTATGAACTTGACTGCTCTAGGTACCTCATGTAAGTAGAATCGCACAGTATCTGTCCCTTTGTGACGGGCTTATTTCACTTAGTATGATATCCTCAGTGTCCGTCCATATTGTATGTAACACATGTAAGAATTTCAATCCTCTTTAAGGCTGAATAATATTTCATTGCATGTGTATACCGTATTTTATTTATCCATTTATGTGTTGATGGACATTTGGGTTTCTACCTTTTGGCTCTTGTGAATGATGTTGCTGTGAGCATAGGTGTACAGATATCTTTCCTTTCAGTTCTTTTGGGTATATACCTGGAAGTGGACTTGCTGAATCATATGGTAATTCTGTGTTTATTTTGGGGGAAAACTGCCATACTGTTTTCCATAGCAACTGCACCATTTTACATTCCCACCAGCAGTGCAAAGGGTTTTAATTTCTTCACATTCTCACCAGTACTTGTTATTTTCTGTGTGTGTGTGTGGGGGGGCGTGCACACATGTGCGTGTTTAATATAATATCCATTTTAATGCATTGAAGTGATTTTGCTTTGCATTTCCTTAATGATTAGCGATGTTGAGTATCTTTTCATGTGCTGATTGGCTATAAAATAATTTATATCATATATACACTGTTGCAATTTTGAGATTATTATATTGAATTTTGAAAGTACTACTTTGTTCAAGAAATCTTACAGATTTCCTTGTTTTATGAGAAAATTAGCCAGATTTTCTTCGGGAGCATAAGTGAGCTGTAAATACTATCTGGGGGTTCAATCATGCAGTCTGAAAATACTATAGCGTTTGCCTCAGTTTCCTCATCCATAAAATGGAGGCAATCATCCCACCTGTAGAGTTGTTTTGAAAATTAAGTGAGAGAATACGTGTGAAATGCTTAGTGAGTACACAGGAAGCATCCTCTGTTATTTGCTGTTCCTGCACAGAGTGGGGGGATCATTATGTCATGGTTCAGAGAAGAGGCGGGGCTGAGCTGGGTGATGCAGAATGAAGCAGATGACCAGAAGCAGAGGACGGAGAAGAGAGTATTTTGAGGCCACGAGGCCAGTGATGAGCTATGTGCAGTGCACATGGAAGGTTTGTTTGTAGGAGCGGAGACTAGTGGGCGGTAAGGCTGGGAGGGTGGGTTGGGACCAGATGGCAGGGGCATGGAGGGCGAGTCCACCAAAAAGTGTGGGCTTTTGAAGCCAGTGGGGAACCAACGAAGGTGCTGTGTTGGGAGTGACACGATCAAAGCCAGCTTGTGTTTATTGTTCTTCCCAGGCAGGCACGACCCGCAAACCATAATAGCAGCACCCCATACCTGAGGCTTTGATCTTGACCATTATGGCTGTTTACCTTTCGGGGAGTACCGTGGATATTTACAAAGTGCCATGTAATCAGTTTCATTAGCTATGAGATAAGATTAATTCGATTTTGGAGGCAAGTGAGGACTGGACTCGGCTTTGAAAAACTCAGGCCTAAAGGCAGCAGTGCTGGAGGCTCAGCTGGTGGTTCTCTCGGCAAGTCTGTGGGGCGTGACCACTCAGTAATATTTTTCATTTGCAGAAGGTCATACCAAGAGTTTCCCCAAGCGGCTAAACCTGCCTTCAAAAAGATTACAGTCTTGCCTAAGATGGGGGCGGGGGGTAGTGCTGCATTAATAGAGTAAGGAATGTTCTCAACTATATGCTAGGCAGCACTTACAGAAAGTGCCAGGATTGGGAAGGGGGGACGTGGTATGAGGGACGCCATCTTCAAGCCCACTGCATTTCAGCAGAATTGGCAAAGAATGACTGTGTTTGTAACAAATTGTCCAACTTTCTTCTGTCCTTAATGAAAACAGTACCAAAATTATTAATGAATTTATATTACTTTAAGTACAACACATCAGATTAAATGGGAGAACACTAAGCAAACATGTAAAGTGTTTATTTTCCATTGAGCGGAATAATCATTTAAAGTAAAAGGCTCTGTCTTAAGGAATGGCTATTAGTGGCTCTTGGTCAACGAAAATTGCACTTGATTTCTAAATATACGTTTGAAGTTTATAAATTGTAATTTTCTTACCAGGAAACCTAGTTCAGCCTATTTTTTTACATGATATAATTCTATGGCGAAGGTGTTAGGAAAGGTCACATTAACCAAAAGAGTGATTTTAATTAAAGTGCCAACAGGATAATGAACAGATTTGCTGACTTTTCTTCATTGCTGTGGAGGACGCAAAAGCCTTCAGTTTTCTAGGACGCCCCACAAACAGTGAGACACATTGCAAAGGATGGACCCTGGAGTGATTAATTCAAAGACCATTTCTGCAAAAGGCACTCTTTGGGCATGAAACTTAATCCTCAGGGTTCAATTAGAAAAACAGGAACCACCTTAGGGATTTCAAGTAGGAAAGGCTTTCACAGAGGGAAAGATGCTGATGTTGTGAAAGAACTTGCTGCCACCACGCAGATCAGGAGCACCAGAAGCAACGCTGCCCATAGTCCAGCTGGTCATAACCATCCTGCAGCTCCCAGGCTGGTCACTAGAAAGAGAAACCTTAGAGTTTGCTGCAAAACTTCACATCTGCTAAAGCCTGAACTTCCACATCCTGCATAAAGTCATACTTAACATTGTCAGAGTGTATTTCTTATCAATATCCACCAAGGAAATGGCACCTGTGAGACACTTCCTGGGATATAGGACAGAGCATTGAAAGGGGGTGGCTGAAAGCTGGTGGCCAAAAGGAGTAGGGAATATCATTTCCCATTCTACAGGTGAGGACACCGAGTCATTAACTTGTTCAAAGTCACATAGGAGGAGATTCAAAACCAGGTCTATCTGATTTCAGAACTAGAGCTTTTGAGCAATTATAATGGGAAGTAGCTATCACGTGGCAGCTAGCTCCAAAACTTCATTTGCTTTCCTGGCTCTCACTCTCGTTAGCTCACATTCTTTTAGGCTATAAAATTCAAAACAGACCATTACACAAAGATTATTTTGGCAACTTATTTGGTGGTATTTCCTAATTTGCTAACCTTTTCAACTCCTTCCAGAAAATGTGATCTGGGTAGTTTTTGCGATTATGATAAGCTCCCTAGATACAAAGTCTTGGTTTGGTAACATTTTAGGGAGTGAGGTGAAGAATTATTTGTGCCACAACTCCTAAGTCCAGGCTTATAGCCAAATTACACCACAGATAGTATGTACGAAATCTCTAAAATATTTCCAGTTTTCTTTATTCTTTGAGTTCTTTATTGATCTTGGCTTAAGATGAAGTTATAAGCAAAAAAACAAAATTGACATTTACTGATTATGACCTCTGAAACCAAAAATCTAAGTAGAAAGAATTTATAGTCAGTATAACTCATTCATTAACAAACATTAATTACTATGCACTTTGCTGGAGGCTAATGGGGATTCATTTATTCATTCAACAGATATCTGTTGTGCTATGCACTGGTTATTCTCCGTTTGTTCCTCCAACTTCCTCCTCCCCACGTTCACACAGATCCATTCTCCTCCCTTCTCTGCCCTGCTCTGTCCCCCCAAAGGCAGATTTCTGCATTGTCTGGGGCCCTTGGTTGCAGGCTGACACTGGGGTTTGGTCATTGAGAGGGACCAGCAGGCAACTGAAGCAAGAGAAGCGAGAGGTGGTGACGTTTTCTCCCTGTTCCTCTCCTACGTGTTCCTCACTTCTGACCTGGATGTGTGCCTCCACGACACACAGAGTAAGGAATGTTCTCAGCTATATGCTAGACAGCACTTACAGAAAGTGCCAGGATCGGGAAGGGGCACTTTTGCCAGGTGGCCCCTAGTCTACATTTCCCACTCTCACGGGGTTCCAGTGACACTGTTTTTTCCCCTTGTCCTTTCAGCCGTAAGGGTGATAATGGCTTTCCACATCTACTGGGGCCTGAGTGCCTCACCACCCCTTGTTTATTCCCATAATCCTTCTGTAAGGAGTCCCTTCATTGAATTTTCTTCATTTAAACCCTCTAGGTCACAGCGGTTCTCAACCTGTGGGTCGTGACCCCTTTGGGGGTTGAACGACCCTTTCACAGGGGTCTCCTAAGACCATTGGAAAACAAAAAGATATTTACATTATGATTCATAACAGTAACAAAATTACAGTTATAGAGTAGCAACGAAAATAATTTTATAGTTGGGGGTCACCATAACATGAGGAACTGTATTAAGGGGTCGCGGCATGAGGAAGGTTGAGAACCGCTGCCTAGGATATCAGCTGCCGACTCCTCAAAGGCCAACAGAATCACCTGTTGATCAAAGAAAGCTGAGTTTGTTATTTACTATAATAAGGGAAAGCATCACCTTGGTGAGGCCTTAGTAATGTCTCAGAAGGAGATTATATTCACAGAGTTTGGGGGTCTGAGTTCAAGTCGTTTAAGGTGGGTGGGTCTTCAAATTCAGGAATTGGATTAGATTTGGGCAAAGCTTATGATAAAATTATTTAGGGCCAGTGGACACAACAAAGAGGAGGGAGTTTTGAAATGAGACTTGATAAATTAATAGTTACTTGATAGACAAATGGGTTTGCCCAGTTTGAGTGCCCTGAGAGGTCCTGAGAAGTGGACCATTTGCTCAGGTGAACAAGCCATCATCCTGAGAAGATGGCTGGTTGAACAGTCTGTTGTTCAGACAAATGGGTATTGGAGGATCTTATTGGTTCAAGGCCTTAACTTCCCGGGCCAGAATTTCCCTGAACTAATAGTAAAGCCATGTTGATACAGAAGCCATCGTGTTAGGCCTGATAATTAAGCCATGGGCTTCAGGTGGCCAGCAGGCAATGTAGTCATTCATTCAGCGTGAGATAGAGGACAGAGCATTATCTTCTGGGGCCCCCGTCAATCCAGATCTCCACCGCTGCCTGAGTTCTGAGTGTGCATCAGGTTTCTGGGCAGTCATCGTTTCAACCTCTAAAGGTGCCAGGGTTTCTAGTTCTTATTGCTGGGTGATCATGGGTTGAGACGATGTCTGCACAGCAGCAGTAAAGATTCTGGCGATCATGCATGTAAACATTGCAACCCAGACACACACTGAGAGAAGGATTATGGTTGGAGTTTGTAGAATACTTCTGTGCCAGGAGCCAAGAGTGCCCAGATTAAATCGAGAGAACAGACTTGTTTCTTGTCTGAAGAGTTCTCAGAACCAGACGTGGGGATGTTAGCCAGATCAACTAATTTTATGGGGTTTTTTTTGTTTGTTTGTTTACTTTACGGATCTCTTTTCGTAACAGCAAAGATCCAGAGAGTTCTCTGGGGATGAGGGAGTTTGTCTTTACACCCCCTCCAGAGACCACTCTACATCTGAAGTGGCTCTACTTGACAGGTGATGGGAGACAACCAGGTTGGAATGAAATGTTTTACTGGCTTAAGTGGAAAACAGAAGGGCCTGCAGCTCAGCCTGGAAATAAAAGCTGGATTTGATTAAGAAGCTGTTTTCGTCATGGGTGGTTCAGAGGCTCCAAAGTTAGCTGGGAAATGTTCTTTCTTTTTAAATTCTAATATTCCCTATAATCCTAACAGTTTTAATCTGCTACATGGTTAGATTGTTTCTTTATCTACATTGTAAGGCATTTTATATTCACCTCTAATATGGCCTTGTTAGTCGTAATGTGATAACATTTTATTGTAGTTATTTGTTTACTGGTCTGTCCTCTGGCTCGTTGATGAGGTCCTCAAGGGCAAAAAGTCTCAGTCACCGGGTATCCGCAGCTCTTAGCATGGGGCCTGGTGTGTACTAAGTTTCAGGAAGGCAGTAAGTTACCAACACTTTGTCTTCCTGTTTCCCCTTACCCAAGATAGTCCCTGGGCCTCAAGGACAGGCTGCGTTCTCGGCCTGTGCCCACCTGGAGAAGGAGCTTGCCATTTTTCTTGATTCCCCCAAATAAAGCCATAAGGCACCAGTGAGAAACGAGTTTTTCTTCGAATAATGATTGCTTTTGTCAGTGGTGAGGGTTCATTGCACAGAGCTCTGAATGTCGCCCCCTGGGCGGGTCTCCTCTCCCCAGCATTCCCTCCTGTCACAGCCAGGCCCACCCGCACCTGTCTGTCTCGTAGCTTGGCTGGAGAAACCATCCCGACGCTGCCCCTCACCCCTGTCTCTCCTGCTCAGCAGCCTCACCTCCTTATGACTTCAGCAAACAAGGGCCCAGCCCTCCTGACAATGATGCGAAAGGACTGGAAAGGATTAGTGAATTTCCCTTTTCAAAGTGTTTTCCCTGTCTCATTTAGACTTTCAGCTGGCCTTCCCTCTGCTTGAAGACCCCTCCTCCTCCTGTCAAATTGCTGCTCACCTTTAGAGACAGACATGGGTTACACACCTCCCTATGGAGACTGTCACAGTTGGGACAAGCGACATTCATGCCCTGCTTACCAAGTGGCAGACACCATTCTCTGAGTGCTGGAGATGTGTTGACTCGTGTAAATCTTCCTAGTGACCCTACAAAGCTGGTGCTATTTTGCAGGTGAGGGAACTGAGGCACAGAGGGCTGAGCAATGATCCCAGTTACCACGCAGCTAGTACGTGGCCGGTCTGGGGAGTCTGTGTTGCCCTCCGAAGAGCAACGCTGAACCCGGTATACAAGCCTAGGATATATTTGCTGGATCTGTGGGTTAGTGTTTTCCACAGACTGTCAAGCCCCATCCATGGGGATCTCACCCTTTATCTGAGTGTCGCGGCTGACGTGTACTGGGCTGGTTTCATGGAAGGGTCTCATGGATGTTTACTACATTGGGAGGCAGGGCAGCGAAGGGCAAGCACTTGGATCTTCAGAGGCAAACAGACCTGGCTGACTACCAATGCTGCCATGAGCTGGTTAGTTGTGCATATGAGTTTCCTGGAGCTGCTATAACAAACTCCCACAAACTAGATGCCCTGAAACAACAGAAATGTATTCTTTCACAGTTCTGCAGTCCAGAGTCCAAAATCAAGATGTCAGCAAGGCTGGTTTCTTGTAGCCGCTCTGAGTGAACATCTGTTCCAGGCCTTTCTCTCTTCTACCTTCTCGTGGTCACTGGCAGTCCTTGGCTTTCCCTGTCTTTTAGCTGTGTCTCGCCAATCTCTGTCTCCATCATCTCATGGCCTTCTTCCCCATGTGTCTGTGTCCTTGCCTCTGCTTATAAGGACACCAGACATTGAGTTTGGGGTCCACCTTACTCTAGTATGAACTCACCTTAATTAAATCTATCTATCTATCTATCTATCATCTATTATCTATCTATCTATCATCTATCTTATTATATTATAAGGGGCAAGGAGCAAATTTTTTCTATCATATAGGGTTGTCAGATAAAATACAGGATACCCCATTTAATTTGAATTTCAGATAAGCCAGGAATAATTTTTAGTATAAGTATGTCCCATGCAATATTATAATAAAATATTGGATACTATACACATATAATATACTAAAATAACCAAAAAGTTATTGGTGGTTTATCTAAAATTCGAATTTCACTGGGCATCTTGTATTTTTGTTTCCTAACTCTTGCAACTCTACTATCATAGCCAAAGTGGCAAGAAATAGGATTACTTTCTGGGGCAACATAGATTCAAAATCAGGCTTTTTTGGAGCTGCATGGCTCCAAAATATGTCTGATATCCTAACATGCTACATGCTTGCATGCAACAAATGTACAAACCATTGCTGGAGGTTCACACACACACACACCCCCCCCCAGCTGAATAAATAGGTTGAAGTTTTATGAAGGACTCCACGACTGACACTGTCTGGAGGCCGAATGTTCAGACTTTTATGCATCTCTGAAGTTTCCAGAAGAGTGAAAGTTCACAAACCGGTTACGGAGCCTGCAGATGGGGAAAGCTTGTTCCCAGTGTGGAAAGGCCATGGGGCGATCAAAGCTGTGCGGGACCCACACTTCCTGCCTCCAGCCAGGAGCAGCTGCTGCACTCACTCAACACAGAAAGCTAGCTTGCAGCTCGTTGGCGCACAGCTCCATCGATGTACAAACATGCATTTTTAAAAAAAGAGATAGTAGATATTGCTCCAAGGTATTTCCACGCTCTGTTACGTTAGTGCTAATTATTTTAAGGAAAGCTGGTATGCAAAAATCTCAACTCAGAAAATAAGCACAAGAGAAGCATGTCCGACAGGAAAGGCTGTAACGGAGTGCTCCTTGCAGCCTGTTTGTGGCGGTAAAAAGGAAAAACGAGGAAAAAAGGAATGTCCATCTAAAGGGACGTGGTTGAGTGGATCATTATATATTTACACTGTGGCGTGTTTGGTAACTACAGCTGTTATCAAACGTAAGACAGCCACAAATGCTAAACTGGAGGGCTTCCTGTGCTATATAGCCAAGTGGAAAACAAAGGATAATGTGTGTAATGGAACTTGTTTTAATAAAGAGAATGAAAACGAGAACTGAAATTCCACCAAACCCTCAATAAGTATATGCGTGTATTTGCATATATTTTTATGAGAAGAGTGTGGAAGGGTCCATATCCAACTATCAGTATTAATCACCTGGGTGAAATGCAGCTGGTGGGGAGGTTATTAGCTTTTTGTTTGTACCTCTCTGTCCGAGGATTCTTTGACTTATTACAAATGTGTATTACTTAGAAAATTAAGAAAAATTAATACCAAATATAAAGTATATGAGTTCACTGAAGGGCTTCTTTAAACACTAGACCCCCTACCCAACTCCATCCCCATTTGACCAGATACATTTAAAATAGAGTTGAATTCACAAAATTTGAGTTGTGAAACAATTTTCCTAGGAATGTGTTTTAGTGCTGTGGTACATACTTATACCTTTTATCCAGGGGCATTCACCAGAAGGAGGATTTTGACTGACTGGGGAAAATGCTAGAATGAGACGAGGTGATGGTAACAGACGGAGCTGTACCAGGAATCCCAGTACAAAAGCTCTGGCTCAGTTATCTGTGAAGGTGCCAAGCAGACACTGCGTATTTTCCTTGCAACGAAGGAACGGTTCATGTTTGCATACTCGTATATTTGTAAAGCCTTATTTTTAGCCATGTATCCATTCTCTGCTTGTTTTTGTCTTTCACTCAGCCAGCATCTGAGGGCCCGATTTTTGAGGCCCTTATTCTCAATACTGAGCGGTGTACTAATTTGGTATTTTATAGGCTGACACATCACTAAGCCACCGCTCTGGAAAGTTCTATGTACTTAGAGCCAAGAACAACAAAGTATCAGATGCTTTTTTATATATATTATATATATATATATATATATACATTAAATTGTATACATATTTTCTTTGTGTGTTCTACAAGCATCACAGATTCTTTTTGGAATGAGGTGCATAAATAAAACTAAATGGGGAATGCGGAACAACGTTGTTGATGGGGG
The DNA here is from genome assembly GCF_001890085.2 of Hipposideros armiger. Taxonomy (NCBI): domain Eukaryota; kingdom Metazoa; phylum Chordata; class Mammalia; order Chiroptera; family Hipposideridae; genus Hipposideros; species Hipposideros armiger. The sequence goes on along the minus strand of NW_017731397.1, from coordinate 774,081 downwards.
AAGGGCAGATGTTGGGTATGGTTGATAGGTACATAGAATGAGTGTTGTGATCTTTGTATCTCCCTCAGTTCTCAGCTGAATTGAAGGTTTGAATTGGTTTCCATCTAACAGGTGACTGTGGGGGAGAGGAGGCTTTTTGCTTCCAACTTAATTGTACTGTAGATCACTACATTTTCAGGCACCCGCCCGTCCATATAATTGCAAGGAGGGAATGTCAAAACCAAAACCAAAAGTTGTTGTGAAGAAAATGAGAGGAAATGCATGAGCTGTTCCGAGGTCCTTGAAAATGGCTGGATCAGTCCGAGGAACAATCACTGTTGTTAATTAGCATCCCTGCTGGCCTCAAAAACCAATCAAAACAAAACACTCCCAGGCGTATCTTTAGCAACATTCTACTTTGTGTTAATTAAAGGTATTTTTCAGTTATGTGAGATTTGTTAAGACACATAAAAATTCTGGGGTTTCCTGCAGACCAAGTGCTTACAGCGCTAGGAATGAGCTTGGTGCATTGCAGCCCTTTAAACAGCGCAGAGCAGAGCATCTCAAGCTTTTCTTCCATGCAGCCTGTGAAGGGACTTGATCCAACCTGCTCTGTATGCAAAAATGTCTCCTGTCCATGGAGGCCCTTTTTACCCTGAGGGTCTTTCCTCCTGGGGGTCATGCTTTTGGACCGCTTCTCAGCAGATCCATATATGGTATGATTTCTAGACATTTCGAAGCCATGGCAAAAAAAAATTTTTATTTGGACTAGAACTTTTGGAGAAAATGGAAATATATGCAACTTTTTCAATGTACTTTACACATCTGAAATCATTTTATGGACACAAGAGGATAATGCTATGAGATGTGCATAATTTGGTTTCTTCGTAAAGTCTGGTATTTTTTGAGACTGAACAATGGAATATGTTTTTGTGATAAATGTGAGCTTTTCCCTTAGTCACAAAGTCCAAGAAAAAGTTTAATTTATTTAATTATTCCATTTTGCCCTCCAAAATCGCCTCCAGGACTGAGAAGAGAAAGAGTTTGAACAGGGGCAGCCCTCCGTTAGCAGAAGGTCTGCTGGGGTTGTTGTGTCAATATGAAACAAGCCACACCTTCCTGTGACTGTATCTGCTTTCTAGCTCTATTGTTCACTGTTCTATATTCTGTTCTGTACCGTTTAGAGTGCAAGGGTTGGGTGGCAAAACCATTACCCAAACCACTTTACTATTAGCTAAATGGTGCATGTGTGCGCGCGCGTGCGCGCGCACACACACACACACACACACACACACACACACACACTGTCCAGAAGAAAGACAAAACAGCTCTGTACATTGTTCATATCAATTCCAACCCATAGGGGTGTACAAGGCATAGATTCAAGATGGTCTCCTTTGCTGTCTTCAGTTCACACACGCTCCTCAGTGGGGCTGGGGTAAGTTTGCCAGATGTAATACAGGACACTCAGTTACATTTGAATTTCAGATGAACAAAGAATGTGTGCAATATCTGAGACATAGACTAATTTATGCATTTGTTGTTCATCTGAAACGCAAATGTAACTGGGTGCTTTGTATTTGGATATGCAAAATCTGGCAAACCTAGTCTGGGGCCTTGATTCTAGACTCTTGAGGCCACCCCACATTTCTTCATTCACTCAGTCACTCAGCAAATATTGATGGAGCATGTGCTCTGCCAGATTCTGTGCTAGGCTCCAAGGAGAAAGCCCCAAACAAGATAGGCATGGTCTCAGCGCTGTCCTAGAACTTTTGGTCTTGGTGGAAAACAGACCCAAAAATAGGTATGAAAAAGAAGGGAGGGAGGAAGGAATGAATCAGCAACATAACTTCAAATGGTGATGAGTGGTAGAGAGATATGGAGCTGAGACTTGAAAAATGGAGACGAGATCGCCATGGTGGGTGCCTAAGGGACAGCAATCCAGGCAGAGGAAACAGCAAGTGGAAAGGCCTTGAGGTGAGAATGTGACTGGATGTGCAAAGAACAGGAAGGTCAGGGTGGCCGGATGAGTGTGACACGTAAGGTCATGGGGAACTCCAGTGCCAGGCCACATAGAGCATGTTGGTACTGGGGAAAGCCACTGACTGGGGTTTTGCAATACAGTTTTAAAAGATGACCCTGGCTACTCCAGGGAGAATGCATTTTAAAGAGGAAAAGTGAAAGTCCAGCGACTGTTTAGGAGGCTGTGCCCTGACTGGGTGATGGTGGTGCATGGGACAGGGGTGGCAGAAGAGGCTGCTGGATTTGGAATATGTTAAAGAGCCAACAGGACTTGCCGACGGGTACAAGATCCAGGATGATTCCTCGCAGCTTCTTGAAGGGAAAACTCTCTCTTCTCCCCGCCCCTGTGTCCTTCCATTCTCCCTTATTCACTGGCTGTGTCCCTACCCTGCCCAGCCTCCTGAGCCTGTTTTCAGTGCTTGAGTTCCAGACCTGCTTTTTGTTGCTGGTTGGGGTGGGGCTGGCGGAGACGGGGCTTCAGATTCTAAGGTCCTGGAAGGAGAGAGGGAAGGAGTCTTCCCCACAGCTGACCTTCCTCTTGGCTCATGGTTTGTGTGTGATTCTAAATGGAGTGGGCCTTTCTTCCCATCGGCTCCTCTAACTTTAATCCATCATTCCAGGCTCCAGGAAGGGGCAAAAGATGCAAAATTGTCCCATTTTGCATTTCTCTAAAGGATAGCAACGTTTCAAGTAAACATTTCAGACAAGAGTGAGGACAGAGTCTGTGGGTAGCACTCAATTCTTGAATCCTAAGCTTGCAGTGGTTCTGTTTGGATCATGACTCCAACCAAGAAATTTCTTTGTCATTTGGAAGGTCAGAAAGAATAGTAAATATGGTAAAAATGGTAAATAAATCTGCTCAGGGAAATAATGTATGTTTGAAAGAAGGAAAGAAGGGAAGAAGGAAGGAAGGGAGAAAAAGGAAAGGAGTGAGGCAGGGAAGGAGAGAAGGAGAGGGAGATAGAGACAGATAGAACAAGCTTCCCCAGAATAATATCTGAGCAAAAATTTACTGCTTTATTGTCTTAATCTAATGGTAACCAAACCCCACCAGCAAAGACATAAAGCAGAATTAGTCTGAGAGCCAGCCCTGATTCATATCTGGAATAGAGGGAGGCGGTGACTTAACAGGAAAAAAACAAATCAAAGTGACAACAAAAGCAAAATCACCCTGACGCGTTTGCTCTTGACTGTAACAGCTGGTGTCGAGAGCCCTAGGAGGGCAGAGCTGCCTGTGTCTCACCATCCTTCGAGCCCTGTGTTTGGTAGATGGTCCATGGCCAGCAGTCAGCGCGTGTGGAAGGAAAGGAGGACGGAGCCAAAAGCACCTCTCTGGGCCCCATTACCTCATGTTTAAGGGAAGGGGTTGGACTGAATGAGCTCAAAGGTCCCTTTCAGCTTCAACACTTGGTTCCCACACCTTTTCTTTTTTCTCTCTGCTGCTTCGTGCTCACAAATTTCTCTGCAAGCCCACACTGTTTTAAAAACTTTCTTCCTTTTCCTTGCCTCTTACATGCTTCAGGCATTGCCCAGAGTTCTCCGCAGTTGCTCTCTTCTGATGTCGGAGGCTTATTATATTTAGACCTTGCGGAGAACAGATAAATAAGGCAGTTGATGACTGGGTCAGAGTCATGCACATTAAAATCTTCATATTAGTATATAATCAAGTCCAGGAGAAAAGAGTGGTGTAATGTAGATTTTTAATACTCGTTCCCATGTGATTATCGCATCAAGTCTCCTTCTCCATGAAGCCAAAGAGAGCTGCTTTCAAAGACAATGACTACCACGTCTGCATGGCTTGGAGACTGGCAGCTGGCCAGAAAAATGACTCCCTCCTCGCCATTTACAGAACTCAGGCTAACTGCACATGTGTTACTACAGAAATGAATCAGTCCTCTATTGCCTGACCCAGGCCTACTCCTTATTTACATATTGAGAAAAAAAAAGAGGAGTATTAATCAGGAAAAGTTGTATCCTACCAAGACATTACAGCCACTGAGAATTTTTTTTCACAGACACAAAAGATGATGGCATTTTGGAATGTATCCCAAAAGAATTATCTATTTCTCCAATTTTCCTCTTATTTTTTCAGAGGAAAACTTGAATATAAATTAAGTAGGGGGCTAACACAGACAGAGATAACAGGCTTCGGATACTGTTGCCACTAGATGAACCAGTTACGTAGAATGCTTTTGTCTGCAAGTAACTGAAAACTCATTTAAATTAGGCTTTAACAAGATATTTATTTATTAACATAAAAAACATAATTTTAACATAAAGTTCCATGGATTCAGAGGCTTCATTGTTTCAATAAGGATACAATTTTTCTTTATCTTTCTATTCTGGCTAACTTTTTTAAGCCAGCTCTCCTCAAGATCCCAAAATGGCTGTCTTTGTTCCAGGAAGCACACAGTGATGACAACATCCACAGCAGGAAAAAGAATGTCTCTTTGCCTTATGTTCCATCTTAACAGAGAAGACAGCCCTCCCAGAAGCCTTACCACTGACCATCCCCTCACCCCCCATTTTCATTGGTCATAATGGTGTCACATGTACACACTTTCCTAAATCCTTCACTTGGTAACAGAATGAGACCACCATGATTGGCTTAGACCTGCACCACTTAGTAGAAATATAATGTGAGCCACATATATAATTTAAAATTTTCTAGCAGCCACATTAAAAGAAAAAGAAACAGGTGATATTGGTTCTAATAATATATTTTATTGACCTAATATATCCAAAATATTATTTCAACACATAATTAATACAATAAATTATTGATGTATTTTACATTCTTTTTTTTTCATACTAAATCTCTGAAATGTGGTATATACTCTACATTCACAGCACATGTCAACTTGGACTAGCCACACTTTGAGTGAGCGATAGCCATGGATGGCCAGTGGCTAGTGTATTGAACAGTGAAGGCCTAGATCTAACAAGAGTTATTACCTGCCTGCTCAGAAAGAGTTGAACTCATGGTCCCTCAGAGGAGGATGAACAAAATTGGGGTTCTCTTAACAAGGAAGACTATAACCTCATCTTCTGTCTAACCCGCACCTCTCCTCATATTCCCTTATTTGGGCAAAGGTACCACCACCTACTTGGTCACCAAGAGAAATATGGAATCATTCTGGACTCCACCCTTTCTCTCATTCCTCCAAAACAACAACTCACCAAGTTCTGTCAATTCTGTCTCCTAAATATTTCTCGAGCACTTCTTCTCTCCATGCTTTCTGCCATGACCATGATTCAGGATCCTCTATTGCAATCCTACCTAAACGTGATCATGTCACTAACTTCTGTAAGGTTCCCCAGTATCTCCCAAGCTTTCAGGACATAGTTCAGGCCCTTTAGCAAAGCACATATCAGAACACTTGGCCTCATTCCCACAAGCACTCTTCACTCCAGTCCATTGGAGCTTCATGTACTTCTTGGAATGTCTTTGCTCTTTTGTGCCTTCACTTTTGTTTTGCATATGACTCCCCGTCTTTAGACCATTCTCTCCCTTCTTCTTTCTCTCCCTCTTCCATGCTCCTCTTCTTGGGAGCCTTCCTTATCCCTCTCCCCCCAGGTAGGATTCAGCACCATAAAGCCATGCAGACTTAATTGTGCTTGCTGTATCCTCTCTGCATTAGATGGTGAGCTCTTTAAGGGCAGGGGCTGTGCTTTGATCTCTGTAACTCCACTTCATAGCACATAGTGCCCACCTGGCAAAGTAAAGCCTCCATGTCTATTGGATGGATGGATGGGTGGATGGATGGATGATGGATGACTTCCATTCTTTTTTTTTTTAAAGATTTTTATTGGGGAATTGGGGGAATGGGAACAGTGCTGGGGAACTGGGGGAAGAGGAACAGACAAGTTGCTGTCCTTTTGTTCTTCAATCTAGTTGTGGAGGACGTTGCTTCACTGGCCCAAGTTGGCACCATCATTGCGCTCTTCCCGGGCAAGGCAGATCAGTTACCAGCTTCTGGACAGCCATTCACGCTGGCTGCTGGCTACACACGCTGGCTGCTGGCTACATACGGTAGCCCATGGCAACCCACTGTCACAGGGGGCTGCAGCCTACGCCGTCGCCGGCGACTCACGGCAGCCCAGCTCCAGGTTGAGCTGTTGTTCAGCATCTTAGCTGTGGAGGGCAGTGTCACTGGCCCTCATATGTGGGATCCAAACTGGGGCCCTCTGGCGTCCCAAGCCAGTTCTTAACCATCGCGCCACTCGGCCGGCCCAGATGACTTCCATTCTTATTTCCAGTTTTTTCCCATTCCACAATTGGTAAGTAGCCTTTTCCAGCTTTCTGCTTTTGGGAACTTATTAGTTTCCTAGAGCTACTATAACAAAGTACCACAAACTGAGTGGCTTGAAAAAGTTTTTTGTCTTAGGTTCTGCAGGCTACAAGTCCAAAATTAAGGTGTTGGCATGGTTGGTTCCTTCTGAGGGCTGTGAGGGTGAATCTATTCCATACCTCTCTCCCAACTCCTGGCAACCGCAGGCATTCCTTGGCTTGTAGATGACCTCCTTCTCCCTGTGCCTCCACATTGTCTTCCCTCTGTAGATGTCTGTCTGTGTGTCCAAATTCCCCCTTCTTATAAGGACACCTAATGACCCTATCTTAACTTGATCACCTGCGAAGAACTTATTTACAAATAAGGTCACATTCGCAGGTACTGGAGGTTGGAATTTCAGCATCTTTTGGGGGACACAATTGAACCCATGACAAGACTCACAGTTGAAGGCAGGTGTATTTATTTTCTATTACTGTGTAATAAATTACCACAAATTTAGCAACTTAAAACAACACACACTTCTTATCTCATTGTTTCATGGATCAGGAATCTGGGCACGGCTTAGCTGGGTCCCCTGCTCCTTCTCACAAGGCTCTGTCTCATCAAGGTGTTGGCAGGAATGTGTCAAGCTCATTCAGGTTGTTGGCACAATTCCCTTCCTTGCGGCTGCAGGTCTGAGTGCCCGGGCTTCCTACTGGCTGTCAGCTGGAAGCTGCCTGCAGTTCTGATGCATGGTCCTCTCTGTAGGCAACTCACAATGTGGAAATTTGTTTCTTCAAGGCTTGCAGGGGAGAGCCTCTCTCTGTGGCTCCAGATGGGGTCACTCACTCTCTTATGTTCTCTTTCTCACTCTCCTCTCTCTAATCATGGGAGGGACATAGTCTATTGGTCATAAGCAAGTACAGGTTCCTCACACCCTCAAGAGGAGGGGATTATACAGGAAGGTGACTCATTTGGGGTCATTTTAGGGTATGTCTGCCAAAATAGGCGTGTTTCTTTCTTGATCTCAACTTGCCCATAGCAGCTTTGCTCTATTTCAGTCTCAGATTTTATAAAATCTGCTAAGGAATGGGGAGAGGGTCATGTTCAAGAGACTCCATTGGCCCCCCATGGAAAGCACAATTAAAAAAAATTACACTCAAATAAATTTTAATTTAATATTAAATTATATGAAGTATTTAAATGCAACATTTAAATTGCATTTCTTAAAAAGCAATGTTTGATATTGAAGTAACTATATAGACATCATAATAATAACTCCTGATATCGAGGGCTGACCATATCAGAAGCACTGTTCTAACACAACTTAGCTTACGAATCCCATTTCATCCTCACAGCTCACCTGTGTAATGGGAACCGATCGTTCCCATTTTACAGATGATGTTACTGGAGTATAGAGGGGCCAATGGAATGTCCCAAAGTCACACTGCAAATAGAAGCTAGTGGACATGACTTGAAATCTCTGACCCCAAAAGACTGCTTGATGGTGAAGCCCGCATACATAACTATTAAGTGTCCTTGGGGTGGTGCTTCTCAAAGGGTTCGTGTGAACACGGCCAGCATTTGACCCAAAGATTCCCTTTTCCCCGGTATTTCTTTATGACTGATGTATTCTTCCTGAATGATTAACCCATTCAATCAAATTGTAGAGAAAGGTATAATCAGCTCACAGGGCAAAAGGGACTAGTTTGTGATTAGGTATTTCTCAACTGGTTTTGGAAAGATTCAAATAGTTCTCTACAGTGGGACATCTTTAGTTTTAACTTTATCCAACCTCAACTCCCCTGGCTTGTTTTGCCTCCATCCACTCAAATTTGACAATATTTAAGAGCACTGTCTGCCACACCACTCAGTAGCCTAAATGTCTGTGACTGTATAAGAATATTTTATTTTAGAACAATGAAGGCAAGAAGCAAGAATTAGGAGACTAATTTCCACAAGGATGTTTGTGACAGTAGAATTTTAGAGCGCTTTTTATTCGTGACATAGATGTAGTGATCATACAGGTGACTGGAGAGTCACTGATACGCAGAAGATAAACGATGTGAAGAGTAGCCCCGTGCTGGCTGACTCTTCCCAGGCCCTGTGCCTGTCACCTGCAAACCTGTGCTTTGACTCGCATCCTAGTTCTTAGTGTGAAATCTCTCAATGGAAGGAATCAGCCATTAAAAATCTATGTGGAATTCTAGTCCTTTAAATTCACTATCATATAATTTCTCTGAATGACATTTTCTGATTGGTAAAATTGGAGTAATGTGTTTGTTAACTTCTTGCATATTGTGGATACAGTGATATAATTCAAGATCTACTTAAGGATGTGAAGCTTTTGCAAGGAAAAAACAAAGAAGTTTTTCTCTAAATAGTGACTGGTGACTTTCTATTTTCAACCTGAATGAGGTGTCATTTCAGGTGCTATCAGCTTTACATTGTCATAGATACATCCCCTGATAATTAAAATGAAGAGAGATAACGTATTTAACAACAAAAAAAAAGAAGATAAAATTATTGTGGTGTTTACGCAACATTAAAATATCTGTTTCTTGATGCTGAAAGATACAGGTATTATCAGGCATTTGGCAATGCCTAACAATATTGTTGCCTTCATCCCCCATCAAAATGGTATCGCCTTTCTTTCTCCTTCTTTGGTCACTCATCGTTTAGAGATAAAGGAAGTAGTTTCCAGTTTCAGCCTCCATTGGCTTTAATAGTCCAAGTTCATGTGGTGCTGGGCCTGTGTGCCTGAGACCTATTTCTCTCTTCCCTCACTTCTACTCCACATTCTTTTTTCCCTTTTTGTACTTGAAAATGTTTACCATAAACCTAATTGGTCCTGTAAATTTGGGAGAAGGGGCACAAGGAAAATGTAGAGGAATTAATCAAAACACAAGGTTGATCTTTTTTCTTCTTTTTCTGGATGTCAACTTTGAAAAACTCTTAACTGCTAAAGGCCAGAATAAATGTTAATGACTTAGAGGAAGGAAGAAACAGTTGACACGTTCATTAATTAAGTTGTGTGTGTAGCTCTACTGTGAAAACACTTGTGAGCTTGAGTGAGATCCTTGACTTGTCGCAATATTTTTTCTCAATATACGAATATGTTTTCGTTTTTGTTTTTGCTGATTTTTACAAGTGATATAGTGCACTCTCTCTCAATCCTCCCTGCATTTCGGAATCACCTTGAGAAGTAATAAACCTAGTAATAGATTACTAGTTCCCAAGTTTTTGGATTTACCAGTACAAGGCAAATAATAGAAGATTCAACACAAAAAAAGAGAAAGGAATTCTCCGGATGATAGTAAAGGGAAGTCCCAGGATGACAACTGTGCTTCAGGGATTTAGTCCTAAACATGGAGGAGAGGGGATCTAGGAGATAGGCCCCAAGGGAAAAATGGAATTGATATAATTGAGTCTATAAAAAATATTATTGATAGGCACGCAGTAGAGATATAGAGCACTGGGGGGTGGAGGGAGGAGGTAAAGACATGGGATATCAGGCTGATTTTTTAAAATAGGCAGCTTTTAACTCCAGGAAAAACAAAGGATATACAAGAAAGGGGACATATTTCTAGTTCTTGTTTGCTTAGAAATAAATAATATTTGTATAGGCACAGTGTTGTAAATGCTAACTCTTGATTTTCTTGATTTAACTAAATAAAAACTGTGACATAACTGAGGTAGGGAGGTGAGGACAGGGGAAATGGCACGAACACAGTGCAGAGAGCTCAGTCCTCATGTACTGAAATGTTCAAAAACTGAGATGTTTCGAAAACTGAAAATGAAAGAAATAGGAAGATAAGCATGCTATTTCTAAACTTGGAGATACTCGTATGTCTTCAACGCTCCTGGTTTTGTTTAAGAAAACAATCTCTTCCTGGGAAGGGATATAAGGGAAATAAAATTCTAGATGCCTTGCATGTCTAAAATGTCCTCACATTTGATTTGTAGCTGAACTGGTATAGAATTCTAGATTTGAAAATATTTTCTCTTAAATTTTGAAGATATCATTCCATGGTCTTCTAACTTCCAATGTTGCTGTTGAGAAGTCTGGAAAAATAAATAAATTAGCACTTATATAACAGTTTTAATGAACCTGGCTCTGTTTTAAGTGTCTTAAATTGTCTCTTATCCCTTATATATATAGAGGAGAGATTCTGTTATCTCTATTTTAGAGACAGAGAGCTGAGGCAAGAGAGGTCAAGTATCTTACCCAGTCACGCATCTAGTAAATTGGGTTATAAGCCCAGGTAGTCAGCTCTGGGGTCCATGCTCTTAACAACTACACTAGCTAACCTGTAATGTCGTTCTCGTTGCCAATACTTTCTAAGTGACCTGTGTAGTCTTTCCAGGAGCATTTCAGTTTTCTCTTTAGTTGTGGTGTTCTCATATTTCACAATGATGAACCTTGATTGTGAGTATTCTTTCGTTTGTCATTCTAGATTCTCAGTGGACTTTTACAATCTGGAGACCAGTTTTGTTCCAAAAATTTTTCTTTTCTTCTTCTTCTTCTTCTTCTTCTTCTTCTTCTTATTTTCCAGAAATTTTTCTATTATTATTACTACTACTATTATTATTATTATTACTATTATTATTTGACAATTTTCTTCCCTCCATTTTTCTTATCGCTATTTGGCCACTCCTCTATTATTCAGATGTTGGACTTCCCAAATTGATCTTTTTCTTATCTCCTTATTTCCTTATCTCTTCTTTCCTACTTTCTAACTCTTGGACGTTTTGTTCTACTTTCTGAGCGATTTTCTTGTCTTTATATTTTAATATTCTGAATGAGGTTTAATTTGTTATCATATTTTTTGTTGTTGTTGTTATCATATTTGTAATTGCCAAGAGGCCTTTCTTGTTTTTTAATTGCTGCCTTTTTATTAAATATTGTTCTTCCTTGTCTACCCAAGAATATTAATTACTGATTTTAAAAAAATGTTCTTTGGTTCCTTTTATTTTTTTCTCTTTTCTCCTGGTGCCTTTGTTTATTTACTCCATGTCCAGCTTCCATAGGTTTTCTTCCAGGGTCTAGTTGTCCTTTTGTGTTTTAGAGTGAGGTGCTAAAAGCTCACTTGAAGTTCTATCGACATGGGCAGGGGTTGTTGATATAGGATAGCCAGGTGGGGAGCCAGCCTTTTGTTGGGGAACCTTAAATATAACTATCACAAGATATTCCCCTGGGGCTGTTTGAGTTTCTAGTCTAGAATCACCCCTCTTCCTATCTTTGTCTTCACATTTCTAGTTGCAGATGTTCTAAGATCTGCGTAAGGGAAGGAGGCTGACAGTTCCCTAGGCTAGCTGGACTTTCCCTTAATATCCCTGGTGTTAGCACTGTGCCTATTCCCTAGTCCAGCCCTCTTACAAGCCTGGTGTCCTCTGGGTTGGGCCTTTCCACTCAATCTCTCCAAAAAGAAATCCCCTGGTTCATTTAGGAAGCTGCTTGGGAAACACGGTCACCTGGCTGTGTGAGGTAGGGAAGAGGACCAGCGTGTCTGAATACAGACGCTTAAACCCATATCTGTGTCAAACTCCTTGCCTGACCCCAACCTCTGCTGGCATCTGGCATCTCCCAGTCTTTAGTGTTCTGTGGAGTGATAAAACGCCTCACAGTTCATTGGCATTGGGTTGTAACTTCATTCTTTTCTGCCAGGTCAGTTACCTCTCCTCTCTCTGCTATCCATCCTCCATCTCCTATCTACTATTGCCTTCCCTAGAGCCTCTTTCTGGATATGGATTAATAACTTTTTATTATTACTTTATTAATTTAGTGAGTTTTTAAGAAGCTGAGGAGATAAACGTGCATATTCTGTTTTTTTGGGAATTCCCCCATGCCGTCTTCACTTTCATTTTTTATTATGGTTTGAATTGTATCCCCTCAAAATTCATGTCAAAGTCCTAACCTCCAGTACCTCAGAACGTGAACTTATTTGAAAATAGGGTCATTGCACATGTAATTAGTTAAGATGTGGTCATACTGGAGTAAGGTGGGCCCCTAATCCAATATGACTGTGTTCCTATAAAAAGGGGACTTTTGGACACAAACGTGCACACAGGAAGAATGCCATGTGAAGACTGGAATCATGCTGACAAAAGCCAAAGGACAACCAGAAATAAGGAGAGAAGCCTGGGACAGATCCTTCCCTGGCTCCTTCCGAAGGAACCACCTTGCAAAAAACCTGATCTTTTACTTCCAGCCGCCAGAACTGTGAGACAGTAAATTTCTGTTATTTAAGCCACCCACTGTGTGGTACTTAGTTATGGCGGTCCCGGGAAACTAAAACACTTTTAAAATCTTATTTTGATGTTTGTATTCTTGTAGGTCACCTCAAATCTTTAATGGAGGAAGGTGGAGAATACATAAATACAAATAAGATTGATGCTTTGATTGCATCGGCAGCAGTTTCCTAAGTGTGGACCGTGAATTGCTGGAGCATGTATAGGGTTGCGTGTCGAGCTTAGCGCGATTCCTGGACCTTAATTTGCATTCAATACATTTTCATTGTGTTGTTGGTAGTATTGTTGTTATAACTAACTGTATTTGGTATTTTTCATTTTCTTTCAAAATTTATTTTAGAGAACGGTTATAACTTCTCTGATGGGACTATTTCATTCAACAAATATTTGAGTCTATGAGTCAGGCAGGCACTGGGCTACATTCTTGCCTATGGGAAAGGGAACATGAGACAAATATAAATCGGGTGCGGTTCTTTCTTTCAAAATGCTAATAAGTAGCACTGTCTTCTCATTGGTTTTGTTCAGGGCCTCACTCTCATCCTAGCCCCTCAAGAGGTTTTCAGGAGGCCATACAAATCAAATATTGCTATTTTCTCTGTTAAAGCCCCCCCCCCTGTAAAGGAGATAGCCTCCAGTACAGTTTGAGGGTCACAATAAAAATTCCTATATTAAAGATACTAAACATTACCTAAGAATTTCACACATCAGTTATTTCTTAATGTCTTCTTGAAACCAGCTCAGTGGTTGGGACACTTTTATAGGCAGATAATATTGGAAACACAGGCTCCTCAGGGCAAACCTCTTAAGAGCCGCCTTATAAAGCCCTGATACAATGGTGACACTCTTGTTCCCTCTCAGTGGGTCCCTGCTCCAGGTGGCAGCCCCCGCCCCCTCTGAGCTGAGGGGTAGCTGGGAAGAATTTGGTGGTTAGGAATGTGTTCTTTGCCCAGTGCACACTCCAGCCCTGGCTGTGCAGCTGTGGCCATTTGCATAGGCCTGTACTATTTATGACTGCATATTTGCTCAAAAAGAACCATCTCATTTTCTGACTGCAGCTGCCCACACAGGTCTGGCTGCCACTGGGGTTTTCCAGCAGGTCGCCATGCTGCTACCTCACTTCAGAGCATCGTCCATGCGATCTGCATGGTGGTTCTTCTCTCCTGATTTAATGTGGTTTCCCCTCAGCCCACTTATTCATTTAACAGCTCTGCATTGAGCACCTACTGTGTGTCAGACACTGTTCAAGGCCCTGGGATTACTAAGACAAATGAAGTGCAAATTCCTCCTTAAGAAGCTTGCAGGCTGCAAGGGAAGACTGGTGGGTGATTTATTGCACAGGTTTTTGTCCATGGGTGTTACTTTCTTTTCATTTTTAAAAAGTAATTTCAAAAAGTATTGTGGTAACATACACATGACATAAAATTGAACATCTTAACTATTTCTTTGAGTACCCAGCTCAGTGATATTGAGTCCATTCACGCTGTTGTGCAACCGTCACCATGGTGTTTGTTCCAAACATCTCTTTCCTTCATTTTCAAACCAGAACCTTTGCAGAAACATGCTGCCCTGCAAACTCCTTTTGTCTTTCCATGTGTTGTCACACTTTACAATGCGACTGCGCCTACTCAGTATGGCTTCTAAACTAGGCTAGGGCCACCTGTGGTAGGACCATGGGCCACTCGCCAGCTACCTACTCTTCCTGACCAAGGAGTCCAATATCTTTCCTCAGGTTTCATTTACCTTTTGACTGTCAGTACATAGTGTTTGACCCAGTAAAACACCTATTTGTCTCCATCAAAGTGCCTGCTCTGCCCCAGAAGCCTTGTTTTCATCCTGATCTTCCTTCTTTCTGAGCTAGAACCCAGTCAATTCCTGGTATCTCCATCTCATGATCATTTGGCAGCTGTCACGGTTTATCTTGTGACATCTCTCATATTGATGTCTGGTGGTATTATTTTTGTTGTATCATAATTTGACTTTTCATGTTGATTGTGCATGATCCTTATTCTCAGAGCTAATAAATAACCCCATCCTATTGAATTGCTACGATTGAGGTTAGGTTTCCCCCCTCCCCTTTTTACTTAGTTGGCTCATGTGCCAGACCTGACCCGTGGGTCCCCAGACCCATTCCTTGCCCTTCCCTGCTTTGCTCTGTGTTGCAGGAGGCTGACCCCTGAAGGCTAAATTTCCTAGGAGACCGTGTCACTGGTTTCTGGCTGGGTTAAGTCAATGGAAGGCACTAGTGACAATTGGATAGTGGGAGGAAGAGAGAAGTCATAGTGTTTCTCCTCATCCTTCCCTGAATCCTTAGGTTCTTCCCTGACAGCATCTGTGGCAGCCCCTCCATGGCTCCAGCCCCCACTGGACAGGTGCACTGCGGTTCCAGCTTCCACAGGGGAGTTTGGCTTCCAGATTCTGTTAACATCACCTCTTCCTTTTGACCCTCCGCTCCAGGGGTGCTAGTAACTTCCTGCTGCTGCTGATGCCTGGGTTGCCTCACCACTTCTTAGTGGTTACTCAGCTGTGTTGTCTCCTGAGAAACCAAACTCTCAGAGTGGTTTCTGTTTCCTGGTTGGATCATGACTAATGTGATCATCCCTCCCATCCTTCTTTCCTTCCTTCCTTCCTTCCTTCCTTCTTTCCTTCCTTCCTTCCTTCCCTCCTGGAAGTGGTAGAAATCATAAGGAGATTGTTTTTAGATCTTGTGCCACAGACTGTCTTCCCAAGGCTGACTATACTACTCTTTGGATCCTGCATACTTATTTGTCCCTCCCATCACCATCAGCAAAATATAAATGAAATAGATGTCTATGGGCCGGTCTGGGTACCTGTCATTTTTATACTGCTTATTGGGCACCTATACTTGACACTCCATATTCCAAATACACAAGTGGAAGTTTTGGACACAGTCTATTTGTAAATGACCAACTTGCTGGAATAACAACAATCATAAGTTTGTTGTTTGGAGAACTGTTAACTAGTAAAATCAGAGAGATTATCATGCCCTTCCTGGCTGGTTTCATTTCACCTGGGACTGGTATGAAAGGAAGTATATTGTTCACATCACGGATACAGGTTTTTACTGTACCTATCTGTTGGGGATGAATTGGAGCATGAAAGTCAAAGAAAAGGCAATATTATTTCTTCAAAGGTACCCATCCCTTTTGGAAATGGTACACATTTTTTTTTTCTTAATGTCACTGAATTGCCAGTGTCATCAGTAGCAAATCCAGCTTATGGAACCTCCTCCCTGCCATGCAGGTAGTCATTCTGTGAAATGCCACCTCCTTGATAATATGTGATAATGTGTGTTCCATTGCACCCCCCCAAGGAGGAGATGAGAAATGAAACATTACGCATGCCACTCTTCTACTCAGCTATAAGAACTGGTGTTCTATTTTCTTCTGAGGATTATTTTCCATCTCACAGCATTTCTTATGTCAGTTTTTGAAAAGAAGCAAAGAAATATAATGACAGGGAAACGATAACTTGTAATTGTTGATCCCTTCATAGACAGTGGGGTGGGTTACATTCTGACATATTTCCCATAAATATGGATATGGGAGCCTGCCCATTCCAAGAGTCATCCATGTGTCTGCCAAAACATGGTTAGGCATTATTTAAGATGTCTGTCTTTTGAAAGTACAGAACTATACCAATTTTTAAAAAATGATTTTTAAAGGTTATAATCAAACCTTTTTATTTATTTTTCCTATCCCCTCTCCCTCCTACTCACCCCCCCCCAAAAAAAATCACTTCTTATACAGTTGTCCTAGCAGTTAGGGCTTGGAAGACACAAAACATTTACTGTGCTATGCTGAGGTAAGGCAAACCAGCGAGAGGGGGAGAATGCTGTCTGGAGGGTTTATGAAAGGACTTGCATAGCTTGGAAAGTGAGCCTGAAACCCACACTCCAAGGTAATTTCATGATGATCACGGCAGGAATTTTTGTGGTACTTTTGCATATGTAACTTTCATACCTCAATTTCAGTGCGTCTGAGCATGTGGTCCATATGTTTACCCTAAAGCATTTTTGCCTCCAGCTAGAACATGCTCAGAAATGACCTGTGACCTTTTCACATTCACAAGCTGAAAGGACCTATATCTATTCCTCAGTGTATCTGCAAATGTCCATTCATGTCTGTGTCATTTTCTGTTCTGTTGCCATTTCACAGGAATAGGTTGAAAGTTGCCCTTAAGGTGATCTTCATGGCTTCCAGTCAAGTGCAGAAAGCCAGTGTAAAGACAGAGGCCAATTGTTGGAAAAGGTCATCGCTGCTTTCATCAGCTGACATGTGAACCGGTGAACAGGTACCATGTTAATGAAAGAAAAAAAAAGCCATGGACAAAATCATCCTCATCTTCAGTTCCATAGCCTGGGCAGGCTGGAGACCAGCCTTGCTGCTGCTGGTAAGAAAGTATTTGCTTTGGCTGTAGCCAACTTTTATTATTATTATTATTATTATTATTATTATTATTACTATTATTATTGTTATTAAAACAGAATAAAAATAAGTGGAACAGGAAGGCATGCATGCTTTTATTGAAGAAAAGTATGCTGGTTGTTGAAATTTGGGGCTTCATTTTTAAAGACTAACTTATTTTAATGTAATACTACTCTTAGGGGGTCAATGAGGTCAGAGACAATGGCAGTTATGCGTGCAGCACTTGAAGGTCAACCATCCAAGAATGATGGACTGTGAAGTTGCTGGGCTTTGCTGAGACTGTTCTAGACTCGCACTATTGCTGCATGGCTCTTTCTCTCAGATGCATCCCATCCCACCCTCGTATTCATACCTCAGTAGCGTCTCCTAGTGTAACTGAGAGGCCCCTTGAGCACAGGGATGCCCACCAGCCCTTCTTTGACCAAGCAGGCTTAAGTAAAGATCTCTGGAAGGACTGGGAGCTCCAGTTTCCTTCTATTGCATGATAGACGTCAGTGAAAGGAAGTTTACATGAGCCAGCAAATTGGAGCCAAGTTGCAGATATAATTTAAAATGTTTGTAAAACAACACATATAGATAGAGAGGTAGAGATGACAGAGATAGAGATATATGAACTCTATATCTCTCTATATAAACTTTATACATATATAAAAATTTTGCCCTCTAGACACTGGAGTTTGCAACTGAAAATGATACGTGTGTGAGAATTTGGGGGATGGCATTCCATGTAGTTCTTTTTCGAGTGATTTTCATTTTCCACCATTAAAAGAAAAAAATCTACGTGTTTTGGTAGTAGCATGCATCCTTCACAGTACCAGCATGGCATTTGCTCATTGTTTTGAAAAAAAGAGTGCTTATTATGAATAATTCGCTAAATTAGATGATTTCACTACTTGGGTTTTAGTCCTGGGTAACCCTGGGTTCTTGACTCCGGTTTCCTGCTCTATAACAAAAGGGGACTCAAAGAGACCAGGGACTCTAGAACTGTAGGCCCCAGCACATCAGCAAGTCATGAAATCAATTTGGTGAGTTGTGATCAGCATTTTTAAAAAAAGAGTAAACAACATTAGAGTGTATGACATGTTATATGACTAAATAATGTTTCCAAAAACTTTTATTTCAGTGAAATCTATGTTTACATAGTTGTGTGTGTACAGGATTGCAATGTGAATTTTTTTCTTACTATGAGGTGAAGACAGGGAACTTTGAAAACACTGAAAAAGCTTATCTCCAGAGTTAACACCTAACACTCCCTGAAACAGGTGCTCCTAGCCCTCCTAGTACGTCTGCCGGTGTGGATCATCAAAGATTTGAGAAACGGGAGTGGAAAAGCACAAGTAGCTGCCCGCTTGCCAGGACAAACCTTTAGCCTACTGAGAAGGGGGCTCTCCAGAGCGAGGACACACTCCATCACCATCGTTTGCCAAGACCAGGGAGAGACGCATCCCGTGCCCCAATTCATCCAGACTGTGATCGCCAGGACGGTTTTGAGGTTCCAGCAGCAGCTGCCTCTCACCTCAATTCCTTCCCTCTCCTCTCTACTGTCTCCCTCCTTCCCAAAAGAGATGTAGGAGGGATAACTGATCAAGGTTCTTTCTGGAGTGGTCTTGAGCACAAGAAGAAAGCATCATGGCATTTTTCCTCTTGTTCTTATTGAAAACCCAGACTATAAGACCATCTCTCAAAAAGTAAGAGATCCCTGAATGGGTGACAGCCTGCAGAGCACGCACTTGGAAATCAAGTGCCTTGTCTCTAAAAAAGTCTTCCTCACACAAAATGTTCACCTGGTTCCATTTGTTCTGGAAGAAATTGTGTCTGCACAGGAAAGCTCTCACTATTGTTAGCAGCTGTATCTCACAATGGAACTAAACAGTAAAAATAAAAATTTCTGTGCTTGACAGATCCTTCTCCTGTTTGGTGGCAGAGGTGTGGGTCGAGCGGAGGGAAAGATGAGTGTCCTCCCCTGCCCAAGTTTTCTCCTGAAACTTAATAAAAATACATAGTATTACCCCATCTCTCTCTGACTCACCCAAAGGAAGGGGTGTTTTTTTTTTCTCATTTACACAAAGGTGCCATATGGGCTAGCTATGGTCCTGGGTGTATCTTATTGATTGAAACACTCGCTGATAGGAGCTCTAGTGGGATTTGTTGAAAGTGTTATGGAAATATAAAGGAGAAAGCAACTGAATGGTGCCTGCTAAGCCAAAAGAAGGTTCAAATTCCAGGTGAGAGGAGCAGAACACTGGACTATCTGGTGTTCTGTGTCCTGCAAAAAACTTTCCTCCACTGGTCAGAGTGTTGTCATCATTGAGTCTTGCAATCAAAACACCATCAGTGAGGAGAAATAAGCCTGAGGTTCCAACTCCAATAGTGCAACTCATATTTAATAAGCAAAACCGAATCTGAAGCAGAGTTGCTCCTGCCATGTAGGTTGGTAAATTAAACACTTTGGTGTATATATATATATATATGGAGAAATAAAATTATAAAAAGTAAATCATTGTGGAAGATTAAGGGAGATTGTAACATATTCTCTTTCCCTCTTTTTTCATTTTTTAGAGAAACAAATTTTCTGACTTGTTCAGAACATTTGGGAATCATATCATATGATTCTGTAATCAGTATTTTAAAGGATATTACTTAAAAAGGCACATGTGCTATTCATAAGATCTTTGGTGAAGGTGACTTTTTTCCAAAAAAGAGAATCGAATTACTTTACAAGGTATATCCGGTTGTTGGTGGTTGAGGAATACAAAGAAAGAAAAACATTGAGTTTGATGCTATAACTCCGTATTTTATATTCTTTAAATAAAAAGCTTTCACATATTTGTCTAACAGATTGTTTCCTTAAAAAAAAAAAAAAAAGTCCCCACAAGGAATGTCAGGCTACAGTACATATCTGAAAGCAAAAGTCATTTTTTTCCTACTACATCGAGAGGTGAACTCCGAATGTCCTCGATAGTTTTAACACCCAATGGGTAACTCTATAACCCATTACCAGACTTTCAAAAATATTAGAACAGTTGTTTTATGCAAGTTTGTTCTTTACTCTCTTTGTTTATATCATCCAGTCTAGGCATATTTATTCATTCATTCATTCATTCAACAAATATTTATAGAATGCCTATGATGTGTGCGTGCGGGCCTCTGGGGACATAGCAGTGAAAGACCAAGTCCCCGCCTTAGGGAGTTTACAGTTTTGAGGAGAGTGGGGAGCAAAAACATTGAGTAAGCATATACTATGTTAGATGGTCAGGAGAGTAAGCCGGGTGGGGAGCTCTGAGTGTGATATTGGGTGTGTTATTTCATGTGATCCTGGGCAGGGTTCTAGAAGAGTGGCTCTATCGTTATTTTATCACGAAAGAAGAAGAGAAAGCTCTTTGCAGCAGAGAGAAACAAGAGGGAGAAAAGCTATAAAGGCTAAGAAACAGGCACTTGTCCAGACCTCTTAGCCCCAATGGAAATCTGAACAGGAAAGGAGGCACCAGATAGTCTGAAAATTAGGTAGAGGGCTCTAAAAGCTTAGCAGGGGTCTCTCCTTTTAGAGGTCTGTGCTGTGTGGCCATCCTGGGTCCATGGAATTTCTGATTCTCCAGGCAAGAGAGGCTTCGGAAAAACAGGCCCTTCATGTTAGAGCAGGAGGAATAGAAGGGAGGGGCGGGAGTAAAACAAAAGTGAACAGCGGGCGCTAGCTGGGAAGGACCGCCAGACTTTGTAGGATTGCAAACGAATGGAGAGGAGACCCTGCAAGACATCCAGCTTGGAGAGCTGATCCTCCAAACCTCTTTTCCCTCGTAAAGAAAACTTGCAAGATCCTGGAGTAAAAAGAGAGCCATTCTCTTAGGAATGTACTGTTATTTCCACGGGACACAAAATTGAGAGATTTAAAGAGAGTAACAGAGTTTCCCAGCGATTTGTCAATGTAAGATACACCTGATGCCCTTTGATCAATATATATATATATATATACATATATATATATATATATATTAATTTAGGGGGATCATTTTACACTTCTATTTGGCCTTACCTTCAGACCTTGTGAGTGAGCACCCTTTGTGTGCAAATCGAGTCACGTGATTGACATAGCTAGTCCAGCTTCTCTACTTCCTCCAGTTTCAAAACAATTATCTCTATTGAACATTTCGTTTAGAGCACTTCATTTTAAAAAGAATCTTTAGGAGGAAAAATCTTACCTATTAGTAGGTCTGCTTCAGGGGAGTCAGCAAGCGACAAGCATTCCTGCTTTCAGGAATAAATCGTTTGTTTTTTTACAGTCTGTTCAATTAAACTAAACAAACACACTGAATATAGACAGACTTGCTGGGCAGGATTTGGAGTTGCATTTCAGTCTACTTTAAACTCTTCTCCTTGAGTTGTGACTCTTGTATACGTGTAAACTCCTCACTGGAAGTTTGGGGGTGGCTGCAAACGTGGGGCTGCATGCTACATAGTTTACTTACACGGTCTGAGTCATCAGCTCACTTCTGTTGGCTGAGCTGCACAGATGATGGTTGCCCTTGAGGGTTTAGCTATGAAGCTTGACCTCTGTGGAACCAGCCATGAGCTCAGCATGTGGGTTCACAGATGGGCAGGTCTCTTTTGCTTTATGAAAAACACACATCAGCTGGTCTTGTTCCTTTGATTGATGGCATCATCTCTAATGTGACATGTACCTAACTTTAAAAATGTCCTAGCTTCTTGGTGGAAGGCAGCTAAAAACGAACTCATCTTACCCATTGAAAAAGAGCCCTCCATGAAACACTATGTCCAACGGCAACTATTGAATAAAGTTTATCCAATTTTCTTGTTTCTCTTTTTCCTCCTTCATTTTCGATCTGTACTGAGCTTTACCTCAAGTTTATAAACCTGACTTGAATGGAATTTGAGTTTCTGATTTCATATCAGGATCAGATTGCGTGGATAATATAGTCCTTGTAGAATTAACCTACAGATAGATATCTCTCTCTCTCTCTCTCTCTCCCTCCCCATACACACACACACACACACACACACACACACACACTGTATTAAAATTGTAATACTCAATATATACTGATAACAAAAGATGAATACAAGTCACATTTGACTTCAGCAATTGAAAGACTGGTTACCATCAGTGTAATTTTAATACAGTTTTTTCCTTTTTAAAAATGTGTATACATTTTTATGGCACCTTCTGTGTGTGTGTGTGTGTATTCTAAAATATGCTAATATATGTATTATATACATATATTTACAGATGTATATGTGTACAATATACTACATATTCATACATATAATATATATGTGTGTGTATATATATATATATATATATAAGTTTAAATGCTGTACATTAAGTTTCTAACCAAGCAGTAGTCCCTTATAAAGTTTCTAATGCCTATTTTACTGCCTTTAACAGTAATGTACTTGAATTTTAACATTAGTCTCTGTGAGCATAATTATAATACTGTGTCTTAATAGGTTGAAACAATAACAAATTGCTGTTTTTGTAGGTCAGAAAGGGTCAAATATTGGCAATTGATATGGTACACGCTAGTATAATAGCCAGTCATTCTGCAAGTATTCATGTGCCTGGTGTGCATTAGGCCACTGCCGTGGGAGACTAAAATATGAGACTGTCATGGTTACCCTTGGAGCCTCTAATCCATACACCACAACTTGAGTGCCAGGTAGAAAGGGATTCGCCCTTTAGGGGTACAGGAGCTGCACCCTGATTTGGAGGAGGGGGTCTGTGCTTTCCATGGTAACTTGTTACATTGTTGCAGTGCCTAAAAGTTCACAGAATTCCATTACAAAGCTCCATCCCCAATAACCTTTGGTTCCCCAATATCTCCTTGGCCCAGTTCAGAGCCCTTAGTCTGGCATTCAAAGTACTTATCTAACGTTACTCTTTTTCCCTTATGTTTATACCTCCGTTTTCCCATCTGTTTCTCCTATTCCTTCCTCCTGGAATGTTCTTTCCTCTTCCTTGAAAGGCAGTCAAGTGTAGTGGTTAAAAGCGCGGACCGTGGACTCATATTTCTAGGTTCAAACCCCAGCTCTCCACTTATTAGATGTGCAACTCCTGGCAAGTTGTTTGATCTCTGCATGCCCTCCTGCAGAAGACAGATAATATTAGTGCAGCCTCATAGGACTGTGCATGTTAATAAGCTATTATGTATATTTATGTATAAAGCACTAGAACAGGGCCTGATGCAGAGCAGAGTGAGCATGCCATATATGTTGTTTATTATTACATTATCTGCATGTCCAAATCTCACTTATCTTTCGAGGCTCCAAGCAAGGGCCACCTTCCCCCTAATGCCTCCTCCAGGGTCCCTAGTTGCAAGTTCTCTTGCCTGTCTCTTGTTTTCCACAGCACATCTGTAACTGTTGTCTGACACTTTTAATTTTCATTAGCATCTTAGCCTAATATTGTGTCAACTTAAGAACGTCCAAACCTTATCGAGAATTTTTATAAAAAATTTATTGGAGCCAAACAGAAGATACTACCTGGACACAAGATCTCGAAAGACAGACCAATGCTTCTGAGAATAACAGTTTGCAGTTTTCTTTTGTGCATTTGAGACGAAGGAGGGAATGGAAGGAAGGTTACATGAAGGTGAGAGAGAAAGGGAAAGGAGGATGGGGGATAGGATTACCTCTTGCATGGTTTAGAAGGAAGAGTCTGAAAGGGTGGTCACGTATCAGAAGCAGGGGTCTGAAAGGGGGCGTTTCAAAGGTGTGTTCACCTAGATGCAGCGAAACAATGGGCAGGGCTGCTTAAAGCAAAGATAAGCCTTTTAGTTATGAAGTTGTATGCCTGGTACGTGACTACCCACCATGACCTGCCCAGTTAGGAATTTATGATCAGATCACCCTGTGAGGTTACTTTCCACAGAACTCCTTCCTTCGTCTACAGCTGCAATGCAGTTCTGAGCTACTGCAGACTCCACAGGTGAAGGACACCATCCTCAGTAAAACTGCCCTCACTTCAGGTTCAGACTCTAGCTGCACTGCGGGAGGTTCCCAGGCCTCCTGCACTTCTCACCAACTGGCTACAAGTTCAGGGGTTCCTACGACCCCTTCGGGCTTGATAATTTGCTAGAAGGACTCACAGAAGTCAGGAAAGCACTACGGCTATGGTTACAGTTTTAATATAAAGGACATAAATCGGAACCAGCTAAGTGAAGAGAACACGTAGGGCAAAGATCTCCAAGGCAGAGCTTCCTGTCCTCAGTGTGGACTCGGGATGCTTCATCCTCCAGGCATGTTGATGTGGTCGCCAGCCAGGACGCTCACCCCAGCGTTGGCTGTCCGGTCCAGAATTTTCACTGGAGTTTCAATATGCAGGCATGATTGATTGAATAATTGATCATAGGATTGAACTCAATCTGCAGTCCCTCTTCCTTCCCTGGGATCAGGTTAGTATCACCTGGATCAAAGCCTCACACCCCCCCCTAATCACCTGGTTGTGTCTTTCCATCATGAGTCATCTCATTATCATAAACTCAGATGTGGTCCAGGGCCCACCATGAATAACAAAAGGTACTCCTATCACTTGGAAAATTCCAAGGGTTTAAAAACCCCTACCCAGGAACTGAGGACAAAGGCCAGACAAATTCTTCATTACAGAATAGCAGCCATATCTGATGCACCTTTGAATCTCCTCCTGTGCTTAGTACTATGCTTTGCACATCATAGGCACTCACATTTACTAAAAGAATGGGCAAACCTGGGCTTTACAAAGATAACTTTATGTAGGATGAATTATAGAGACCAGTTGAGACTATTGTAATAGACCTGGCGTTATTTCGTTGACTCTTTCAATATTCTGTTGCTATGGAAGTTAAAAGTAGTCTTAAATGTGAAGAACCTTGGCCTCTAGTTCATTCAATAGATTAAAATAAATAGGTTGTAATAATGTTGCAAAGAGGAATTGTACTCAATATTGCCATTAATAATATTCTCAGGATCTTTGAGATTGCTTATCATGATGATCTGTTCACAATATCTACACCCCATGATATTGACGATTTGCTTAAAAATAATCCTGAAGAGGATGGGGGTGTACAAATGAGATAAGAAAGTTCATGACTTAATAATTATTAAAACTCATGATGGGTAATGGATCTCATTATACCCTTTGTATAATTTTTATATCTATTTTACAGAGTATATTTATACTATATTCTTTTTCTTTTTGTATATTTGAACATTTCTCATCATACAGAGTTAAAAACAATAAATCTTTGTCTCCAAAACTGAAGACCTCAGGCGAAGTGGTAGGCAATGACTTGGGGGCCATGCCACCTTAGGTAGTGAGTCTTAGAAACCATGCTCCACCCAACTGGTGTGTCAGTAGTATCTAACATCCAAAGGTGGATGTCAGTGCTGACATTTAAATGCCAGGCGTCACTGCTGCCTCAAAGACCATTCTCATCCGTCCTCCTCCATGCACTTGACACCAGCTTCATTTCACAAACCTTATGCAAGCCAATCCTCTCTTTGGAAACAGTGGTATTTAAGGTACATCTGAGTTCTGACAATTGCTTCCAAGTGCTTCACTTAGAATCAAGAAAATAGAAAACAAAAAAAACAAAGCTGGTTTATTTGGGGGGAGACTATGGGATCAAAGATGGAAGTCAAAAATAATGTGAATGCCAAGATTGTTGCAGGACTCTGAGACCCAGCCCCTCTGGACCATGACTAGATGGACAAACCCTCTGAAATGACAGAAGACAAGTCAGGGGAACGACAAATGTGATTCTTCAGCATTGAAATCAAAACTGTGATGAATCAGAGAAGTAACAAATTCACCTGGGCTGACTGGATAGTTATGAACCATGTATGTCAGCTCCTCATACAGAAGGGGCCAAAAAAAAATGGCTGACTCTGGGGACACACAGAGGGCAAGCTACAAGAGACTTTTGGAGGTACTGGCCAACCTAATGGGTACAAAATGATATCTCATCGAACTCTTAAATTGCATTTCCTGGTTACTAATGAGGTTTAACATCTTTACCTATGCTTACTGCCATTAATTTTTCTTCTGTGAAATGCCTGCTTATGCCGTTTACTCTTTTTTTTCCCCCTTATAGGGCTGTCTTTTTTCTAACTGATTTTGTTGGTGTTCTTTACCATTTGTGAATTGACCAATCTTTAAATTTTTAGATGCATGGCATTTAGAACTGGAAGGATGTTGCAAAATGTATAGTTCATCCCTCTCATATTACCGATAAGAAAAACGGAAATGCAGAGAAGTAAAGCAACTCGCCCCATATCACAGTTCCTGTTAGCAGCTGTGCTGAGATGAGCACCTGAACTTTTTAACCCCAAATTTAATTATTTTCCTGTTATACTATGATAACCTCCTTTATTGATTTCTCTCATTTTTATTTAAACAAATTTGAGTGCTCAAGTAATACATGTTCACGGTAGAAAAAATGAACATGAGCAAAATAAAGAAAGAAAAAATCAGCTTTAATTCCACCATTGAATGCAACAACTGTTTATAGTGTTTATTTCCTTTCCGGATAATAACTATAATAGATAATTATTATGGAATGCTTACTATGGGCTAATTAGTATGAAGTGTGTACTATGTGCTGGGCACTGTTCTAAACACTTTTCATGTTGATTTGTTTGATCTTCTCCACAACCTTGTAATGCAGATTATCAGCATTATCCTAAGTGGGGCAGGCAGAGTAATTGCCTCCCAAAGATGGCCACATCCTAATCCCAGGCACCTGTGATGATGTTACACTACATGGCCCAGGAGAATTAAGGTAGCAGATGGAATTAAAGTTGCTAGTTAGGTGACCTTAAAATAGGGAGATTATGCTGATTACCTAGGTAGCCCCAGGTAATCACAAATTCTTAAATGAGGAAGGAGTCAGAAGAGTCCTGTGAGAATGATACAGTCTGAGAAAGATCTTATCAGCCTTTGCTGGCTTTGAAGTTAAAGGAAGGGGATCAGGAGCCAAGGAATGCAGGCAGCCCCTAGAAGCTGGCAAAGAGAAAAAGACAAATTCTCCCCTAGAGGCTCCAGAAAGGAATGCAACTCTGGAAGACACCTTGATTTTAGCTCATCATGGAAGACAGAATAATGGCTGGAAAGATGTCCACACTCTGATCGCTGGGATTTATGAATATGTTACCTTCCATGGCAAAAGGAACTTTGCAGATGTCATTGAGACTCTTGAAATGCTGAGCTCAACCTGGATTCTCCAGGTGGGCCCAATG
Organism: Hipposideros armiger; assembly: GCF_001890085.2. Classification (NCBI taxonomy): domain Eukaryota; kingdom Metazoa; phylum Chordata; class Mammalia; order Chiroptera; family Hipposideridae; genus Hipposideros; species Hipposideros armiger. The sequence continues at coordinate 746,885 of NW_017731397.1, read as the reverse complement.
TAATCACAAGGATCCTTTTAACAAGGAGGCAGGAAGGGGAGTCAGAGAGGAGGTGTGATGGCAAACAGAAGTTGGAGTGCTGTGCTTTGAAGATGGAAGAAAGAACTACAAGCCAAAGAATGCAGGTAGCCTCTAGAAAAGGTAAGCCAAAAAATTCTCCCCTTAAACCTCTGTAGGGATCCCGTCTGACCCTGTCCACATCTTTATTTTGGCACAGTGAAACCCATTTTGGACTTCTGACCTCTAGAGCTGTAAGAATATAAGTTTGTGTTCTTTTAAGCCACTGTTTGTTTTCATTTGTTACAGCAGCAATGGGATACTAACACATTTTGTTTAAAGGTGACCAAAGCCACACATCTGGTTAGTGATGGAGAGGGATTTGAACTCAAGCCACTGGGCTCCAGAACTCATATCCTTTACCACTAAGAGATGTAGATAGAGATTTAAGTAGTACATACATTTCAATAAATGCAAATCTTCCACATTATTTTAATACCCATTTAGCACCACCATATTAAAGTTGTGTTCCACTGAATAAATATACTATTACCATATTTTATTTAATAAATCCCCTATTATTGGTTACTTAGATTGTTTCTAATGTTTCAATATTCTAAATTGGCAGTAATAAACATCTTTCTAGTGATATTAATAATTTCTTTAGGAAAAACTCTTAGAAATGCTCGGTCAAAAGAAGTGCATTTAAAAAAAAAAGGCCAAATTACCCTCCATAAGATCACACTAGAATAAAATTAAAAAGAAAATAAAACACATAACTAGAGCAGGAACATATACCGTATTTGCCGGCGTATAAGACGATTTTTTGGCCCTGGAAAATATGCCTCCAAGTGGGGGGTCGTCTTATACGCCAGGTACACTTCAGATAGACTGCCCATAGTGCTTGCCCCGTGCCATAGTGGCCTCCCGATGCCCGCCCACTTCATTCCACATACCGTTCAGGCATCAGCAGCGCTGCTGGGTGTATGCTCGGCTGTTATGCGATTTTGCTGTTATGCAATTTTACCACACTCGCAAAATCGCACACAGCCGACCATACACCCAGTATGATAGCGCAAAATCGCGAATCGCGATTTATGTATATGTTTGATTACATACAGCCTTGTGACAATTTTCCTGCATGTCATAAGCATTTGAATATAAATATAAATGTTGAAATCAAATCTGATATTGTTTTACCTTTTATTTGGTGTGTGGAAGGTGTGCGGAAGAGGGGGTAGTCTTATACGGCGAGTATATAACAAACTCTGTATTTTGAGTGGAAATGTTAGGGGATCGTCTTATACGCCCAGTCGTCTTATACGCCGGCAAATACGGTATCTGCCTTCTGTTTCGGCAACACTTCTGGTATTAATCTATTTTTCTTATCTATGGTGTATACCCCACTTAATTGTATTTTTGTTTTTGAAGGTTTTATCTGTAGTATCTTCTCTTCTGTAGACTCAGGTATCAGAGAGTATTTAGTCTAACCCCTTTGCTTATAGGTCAAGTCCCTGCAGCCCAGAAAGGTCAGCAGGCCAGAGGTAAGGAAGGCTCCCCTAGTGGGCATGTCTGCTCAGAACCCACTGGCCTGACTCCAAGTCCAGCATCCTTCCACATCTGCTGCAAATGTCATAAGAATAGTCCCCAAGCGATACCATTATTGTTTTTTTCTGCAAATCATGCCAGAAATCTCTTGTCCTCATTGATCATAAGCATATTTTAGGGGCTATAGATTAACGATCCATATATCTAGTATCAAAGATAAACTCCAGCCCTTTCTTGGCATTGAGCCTATTTTAATTTTCTCATTGTGAAATTTGGTAGGATTGATGGCAGACAGTAACTCCCCTCGCCCCCACAATGTTTTATGTAGGAGTTTTTAGAGCAGACCATCGGGTTTCCACCATCACCTTTTTGCCTTAGAATGTATCATTCTCTAACTTGGTTTGCAGTGTTCCTCAATGGCACTAAGGCTACGTTGCCCTGGAATCTGATGTACACAATGGTGTGCAAACTCCTTCCCTCTCTCGGAAGCAAACAATGAAATAGGAAAACACACTGCCATTTTCTGACTGACCTCAATCGCTGAGGGTGGACCCCGCACTTACATCAGCAGGCCGGCTCCATTACACTGCCCTGCGCTGTGCTCGAGCTACTGAAATATTGATTTTTACAGAGCCGGCGCACGCACTGAAAAATCAATATTCCAGTGCACACAACAGAACAGGCGGCAGAGCCAGGACCAACTCGGAGGCCCAGCAAACACTGCCGGCAAGCTTTGGCCAGGAGGGGGTGGGGGACTGGAGGAGACAATGCCCAGGGAGAGGCCCCTGCAAACCCGAGAAGGGTCAGACAAAACAACCGAGTGTGGAGAGAGAAGAGAAAGGGGAGTGGAGAGAAATATCCTTGAGGATAAAACAGTTGGAAGGAGCAATGATTTATCTTTCCATAGGGGGAAATGGGGAGAAGGAGAGAGTAAATTAAGAAGAGAGGATGGGAAGAATTTTACAGGTAAGACTCTTCCCATGAAAATTCCTTTTGCTTTTCTGGATCATTTGGTCAGACTTAGGGGAAAATTATGAAGGTGACAGATATTTTATTACACGAAGGAAAAAAATAACTAGGCCAATTCTAGGGCATATTTATATTTTTTAAAATGTAGCCCTTCCTTTCTTTTGGAGACTAGAAGCTGGCAGATCTTTGAGTAACCATCCAAGAGTTAGCATTTATCATTGGAGCTCTACCTTTGCAGTGCTGTTACTTTCTTTTCCATGGGGAATGTGGAGGGAAGGAAGACATCCAGGTCATGTGGCCATTCATCCATTTGCTTTCTTTCTAGAAAAGCACCTTCTTTGACGTGCTTGGGGAACAACATTAAGAATCTGTTCCTTTGATATGTCCCGTGAGTTCTCATAAAATTCTGAGCTCCCTGGAGTCACACTTCGAGATGTGGGGAGGAGAACATGTCCTGGGTTCTATTCTCAGCAGAAGTTGGGTGGCGATGGACTGGCCTTTCGGTTAGTCCTTATAGACGTGTTAAAAAAAAAAATCAGAACTGGCACTTTTATAGACGTGTTAAAAAAAAATCAGAACTGGCACTTTTAGTTACCATTCTGGCCCCTTTTTATTTGGGGAGCCACTAGGCAGGCAGTTAATTAAAAGGGAGTACTTTTTAACCCCGATGAAATCGTGATTTTTGCTTTGTCCTAGAATTCTCTTGCCGGGAATCTCGCTATTAGTTCTCTCAACTCCCTGCCACAGGAGGAAACTGCCTTCCATTTCGTTCTCTGCCCTGCAGGCAGCATCGCCGCGTCCTCTTCCCCAGCCCTGGAGAGACCGGGGCCCAACTTGGGCTCGGGTCGGTTCTGGTGGAAGGGGCTCAGAAGGAGGCGGGCGTTCAGAGGCACCTTGCAAAACGAGGGTTCCTTAGGCCCGGTGGGGCTGCGGATGACAAGGTCCCGCACACCGGCCGGTGGCAGAAGGGGCAGGATGGCAGAGGGGGTGAGTAGGGGGGCGGGGCAGGACGCAGAGCCAGGTGGCCACCTGGAGCGCCCCGCCCCTCCAAGCCCCACCCCCGGCTGGGCCAGCGAGCCTGCCTCCGCCCCCGCCCACTATCGCCCCTCCCCCCTGCCCTCACCCCTGTCTATTTGCATAAGAAGGAGGCTACAGGGCCCGCCCTGGGCGCACGTGACCCCTGGGGAGGCGGAGGGAACCTGCTGACTTGACACGAGCCGCTGTGCGGCTCCCCTTGGCGCGGAATAGCGAGAGCAGCCGTGACCTCCGACCCCGCCCGCCGGCAGCCAATAAGAGCGCAGGTCGTCTCCAAACCCAAAATTTCCACGTCGGCAAAAGTCAAGATGGAAGGGAGCGGAGCGGAGCGCGAGGGGGGGAGCCCGCCGGGGAATGCCTGGCGGCCGGCGCTGGAGGAACAGGCTGGGGAGCGAACGGCGGGCGCAGAAGGGGCCACGCGGGAGGGCGCCCCGGCCAAGGGAGGCCCGAGCGCGACCACCCGCCCCCAGCCCCGGGTGCCTCTGCGCGTCCCGCACTTCGCCAGCCGCCTGTGCACCCCATCCGGGGGAACGCAGCCCACTGCATCTCCGACTCTGGCTCTGGGGAGTCATAGGGAAGGGGGTCGTAGGGGAGGGGACGGTGGCAGGAGGTTGGCGGGGAGAGGTGGGGAAGACACTTTCCAGACCTGTTGCACGGGCGCAACAGCTGTTCAGGTGCGGTATGTAGGGGGAGGGGGCTGTCGGTGTTGGGAAGAAGGGTGGTCGCCGGTCCTGCAGGGGCAGGGGCTAAGAGCAGAGAGGCAGTGTTGGGGGCACTGTGCAAGGGGGAGGCTGTCTGCAGACTGGGTCTGCAGCAAGCCTTTTGCCGAATGGGGCAGGGAGAACCCCACAGAGTGGGTGGGTGGAGCGGAGGGGAGAGGACTGCATAGACGCGAGTTCTGGGGCTGGGTGCGGACTGCGGGAAGACCGGAATAAAGTGGTGGGAATGGCTGGGGGAAGGGGAGACGCAGTGGAGGCCCCGCAAAGCCTTGCTTTCCTGGACTGTCCCATCTGTGGGGCATTTCCCGGGCCTCTATTCGCCCCTCTTTTAACTCTTCCAGCTCCAAGAGTTCGTCCTCGTGCGATCCCCTCCCCCACCAACTTTCCAGAGGGGAGGGTAAAAAGTTGCCACAAGTTAGATGGGAGTGAGTTAGCAGCTTGCAAAAGTTTAAATAAGACCGAGGAGGAAGTGGGGTTCAGCCGGGAAAGGGTTATAATTTGGGATCGGTGGTGGTGGTGTTGGGGTGGGGGGAGGTAGTGTGACTCCTGTATCGCGTTTGCTGTGACATTGCGACCAGAATTTGTCGAACCGGGCTGTTAATACACCATTTCTGCTGGGCATTTGCTCCTGCTGACTGCGGCAGTAACTTTCCATAATTAATGACCCATTCCATTATCGGTCGCATCCTGAGCTAAATTGCTTTTAATGAGTTATTCTTCTTTGTCTTAGCTGGGGGTGGGGGGAGCACACCTGCAGGAAGAAGCTTCTGGAGGAAGACAGCCTGTTTGGTCTTTTGAGGCAAAGTTCTGAGACACTCCGACTCTGAATATGATAGAAGTCAGTGCACTACAGAACTTTGTCTCTAGAGACTGTGGTCGCCGCCGCTGCCACCACCACCATGGCCTCGAGGGTTTTGGATGCCTTGGGACACCGGGCGGGGCAAACCTGGTGGCCACGTCACTGCGCCTTTCCCTTGGGGGAGGGGCGAGACCG
>NW_017731397.1:713385-741593 GCF_001890085.2 Hipposideros armiger | reverse complement strand
GGGGGGGGTCCAAAGGCTGCTGCAGGAACTTGATCTACTCCTTTGAAGCCGGTGGGTTAAACCACGTAAATGGGAACAAAATCTCCCCAAATCTCCCTTACTTCATTTTACCCTGGTGGACTCCTAAGTGCAGTTTTTTGGTTTAAACAAAAAAAGCTTTGGGCTTTTTGAGGTTATTTAAAAGGAACTCAGAAGACCAGACTCACTTATTGAGCTAGGAGACGAGAGCCACACGTATATTAATGGGTAGGGCCTTAACAGGAATTTAAATTCTCTACCCTAGAAGCAGGAAATGTATGTATGAAAGCCATGGATAATGGTCCTTTTACTCAAGTGACCTGCTAGGTAGGTAAATGAGATCTTGCAAGGATTGAGTTTGGTGATCTAGTCTCAATTCTGTTTCTGATTTAGATCCAATTCACTTTTAATTTTTTTAATAGGTTATATGAGACGTGGTAGTGGGGGTGGTATTTACACTTTGGGGCGGTGGAGATAATTTACATGGAGACACTACTGTTCTCATCCCTACTGGAATGTGGCTTTGGGTTGGTGAGTTCCTATCAATAGCCTGCTCTGTGCAATAGGCCAGTGACGGGCACCGAATTCTAGTCCTGTTCTATCGACATTGCCCTATTTTGATTTTCTGAGCTTTTGGCTGGAGAGCTGATTGATCCAAGGGATTACAAAAACTTATTAACATGGGCATTGATCCAATTATTTATGGAGTGCCTGCTAGGTGCCAGGCATTGGGCATAGGGTGGTGAGCAAAAAGGAAATGGTTCCTGTGCCATGTTGCTGACAAGTAAGGAAGGGACTCGCTTTTGACATAAAATTTGTGGGATGCTTTGAAGCTTTGGGGTTGCTTGTTTGTGTCTCTGAGAGGGCCTTGATTGTAAAAAACAAACACAAAACCACCATCTTTCTACTTGGTTATATTCCAGTTGGCTTATTGGGACAGAGGTGACAACAGAGGAAAGATCAATTGCGGGGGAAAGTAATGAGTTGCTGGATATTAGAGCTGAATGCTAGCACTTAGCAGTTGCTTTTCATGGAAATAGTGTGTCCTGATCCTAAGGCAGCCTATATTCTTACATGGCCATTACCCATTCTTCCACCTTTCCATCAGGGACTGTTTTGCTTCAGTTCCTCAATCCTTTACCCCAAAGATGTCTGAATTATATTTGTGCAGTAAAATAAAGTGACTCAACCTCATGTACTTTTATTCATTTGAAATGTTAAGATGTGCTTACTTGTGTAAAAGATTATTTCCCCTGCTTTCTGTGTCTAAATGGGTCTGTGAGATACTCTGAAAAATATTGACCTCCAACAAAACTTAAGCCAACTTTGCAAGAGACTGCCTGTGGCTCTGAGGGTGTGGGCTGGAGCGGTTGACTGGGAAGCCCGGTCATCCAAGCAGAGATGAGCTCCCAGCCTCCACAGAAGGATAAGGCTTGGAGTTCCTGCCATGAGTATGTCTGGTTTGACTTGATGCTTAAATGATTTGCTTAGAAATCCTTCACTTTTGTCCCCAGCCCGTGACTACTGGTGAGTAGAAGGACTAACAAGACAGGCTGTAGTTGACTCTAGTGCTAAAGATGAGGGAGTAGGAACTAGGAAAATAGCAGTCTGGGGTAAAGCTTGCATTGTCTCAGACCTCAGTCATTCAACAATCTGTGCATCGTTGCCTGCTGAATATCAGGTGTTAACTCGAGATGCTAAGGATGCAGCAGTGAGCAAAATTAGCCCCAAACCCCAGTCCTCTTGGAAGTCATTCTGCCAGAGGCCAACAATATAAAATAGAAGGATGGAAAGCACCCCAGAAAAGGGGGAATCGGGCACTGGGGAGGTGGGGTGCTGTTAGGACTGGGGTCACCATCACCAGCAGCCTGTTTTGTGTGGTCTAAAGTGCAAAGGTTGGGAAATGTGTGGGTGCTAGACAATCTATGAGGGGCTAGGGAAGCAGCATTGTGGTTCCTTGCCTGTATGTCATGTCCAATCCCATCCTGAAGCAGCAACATCCTAGGATTCTACAATAGATAACCTTGCATTTTTAAGAGTGTTTATTCCAAAGAACTCCCAAGTGCTCTCCACACCCTGAATAGTGGTGGGTGGGGGAAGTGGTCACATATTTCTTGGGGTCCCCAGGAGCCAGAGGAGTCCACCATCTAGCTTACATGTGATTTCAGGAACCACACTTCTGCTAAACTCATTATTTGACAATCGTGGCTATCTGCATGGGGAGATTTCATGGATAACCACTATAGACACAGAAATCTTATAAATACAAACGCTGTGAGCAGGAAAAGAAAAAGGCAGAACTCAATTGTTCACACTGCTCTATGTAACATGTAAGGAATACAAATCTGTGTCACTGTGGTAGCACTGGGAAAACCAGATGGAAGGACAATGGTGTCTCCAGCAGACGCATGCAATATTAGACAGGACTCATGATTTTGATCTGTGAATTCATTAAATGGGCAATGGGACAACTAACCTGCTTCGCCACAGCAGAAAGCCACTCCTGAAACGACATCTCTGCTTTGTGCCTCAGATATGCCTCTTTTCCATGTAATAGGAAATCGGCAAAAAAATAGTTAAATAGTACTCAATTTGTGCTAGGCTCTGTTATAAGCATTCACATATGTTAAATGATTTGCTCTGAGGTCAGTACTGTTAATATTCCCATCTTACAGATAAGGAAACAGGCAGAATAGTTTGCCCAAGGCACGCAGCTAGTCAGTGGCTTTAGAAGTGAGGTACAGACACAGGCAGCGTGGATCAGAGTTTATGATCTTAACAGCTATGCTGTACTGGATATCACTCAGTTATCTGATTTCAGCATAGGACAAAGCCTGGGTGGGTGTCCAGGCTCAAAGTTAAAAGCACTGAACATAATTAGGGCTTAGCTCAATGCAAACCTTCAGTCTGTCCTTAGCATGTGAGGTTGGTTTCCAGGGCCCTGTGGTAGCATGGCTTTGGGGATTATTTTGCTATTTTGAGTCTACTGGCCACTTTTGCCACTGGACAAAACTGAATGCTGAGAAAATAGTTTCTTCAAAAAATGTTCTGGTTGACAAGAAAAGCAATAGAAGCAGAAAATTACTAAATTGTATTCGTGCATTCATTAACAACCTTTGAGTTCCCACCATGTGAAAGCCCCTGGATGTAAGCAGTTTCAGGTAGTGTGCAAGGCACAGGGTGCTGACAACTACCACTAACTCAACCTGAAATATCTAGGAAGGCTTCCCAGAGGAGGTGGTAACAGCTGAATATTGAAGGACGAGTAGGAGGTGAATAATGAGTGGGAAGAGCGTTCTAGTTCAAAGGAACAGCAAGTACAGACTCACGGCAATGTGCAGCTGTGTGGTGTGTTTAGGAGCAAGTCCTTCTCTGGCCGGTGCTCAATGTCACGTGTACGTGAGTGACAGGAAATGAGACTAAGGAGATTGTCAGGGGTAGACCATGAAGGGCCTTGTGTGGTATGTTAAACAATTTGAACTTCATCCTGAAAGCCATGGGAAGCAACTGAAGGATCTTAAGCAGGGAAATGGCCTGATCAGCTCTGCTCTTTTAGAAAATGTATTCTGGCAGCAAAAGGAAGAGAGAATTATTTGGAGGTGGACTAGCCAGTTATGAAACTATTAAAGTAATGCAGAGAGAGATGATGCGAGCCAGTGGGGTGCCCAGGAGGGGTGTGGAGTGGCTTAGATGAGAGCAGGAAGACCAGCTGGCCTGGGGCAACGCTAAGAACTTCCAAGAGAGCCTCATCCTGAGGCCCTTACATACATTTTGCTGCTGGTACTCATCCAGGGAATAAAATTGGCGCTAAGCTGCATTGTGTATGATATTTCGAAATATTAAACTTGTTTGGCTATAGTCCCAGGTTAATTCTGGAAGTGTAATATTGGAAACATCTCTTTAACCCTTGATGGCATGAAGGAGATTTTACCCTTGCTCATCAAATCTAAGAAGTCAATGAGTGTAAGATGCACCGTTACTTAGGCACCACTAAGAAAGAAAAAGTGCTGCCAATGAAACTGACAACAGTGCTCAATGTATCACTAAGATTTTCAAATGTTCTTAAATTTTAGATTTCTTTAGAAACAGATTTTTTTAAAAAATCAGGATCCCAGCAGGAAACAAAGAGTATCTTCAAAAGGTGGGGGCAGTGAAGATGGTTTGATGAAAGAATATTTATGAGGGGCGTAGGTGGGTTGAGGGAAACCAACCAGGAAGAGTGAGGCACCCTGGGGCTGGCAGTAGTGGAAGCAGGGACCACTCCCAGGCTGCCAGGGGTGAGGGACAGATCCTGAAGGGAGCCCGACAGGCGCTATGGCCCTTGGTGGAGAAAGGCAGCCATTGCCAACCCAGTAGGGAGGGAGCTGGGGGAGGGGAGTCAACACCCTGACCTCTCCAGGCTCCTGCCACTGCTTGCCATTGGCTGAACCCAGCTGGAAGCCAGAGCGAGGGACCTTGCCCATGTATGTAGTCCAGAGGTCAGCCTCCAGGGGTAGGAAAGGGCGGAAAGTGCATCTGGAGGATCAGATATCGTCAAAAATTGCCCGGGCAGAGTTTTTGGTCTTGTGTCACTCCTGTGTATACGTAACAAGGAAAACTATCAGAGGAATACATTGTTTGAAGTGGTGCTAGAACGTCTTCATAGTCAGAGCCCTCAAATGTCTTATCATCTGTGCCATCAAGAGCCCAAGTCAAGATGCAGAGTTCCTCAGATGGGTGCCCCACTATTGCCTCTGCATCCAAGCCACTGGTGCGCATTCTGCAAGGTCGATGCTGGGTCTTTTTTTAAAAAAAATTGTAAAATATATATAATATATATGAAATGTACCATTTCAACCATTTTTAAGTGTACGCTTCAGTGGCATTAAATACACTCACACTTGTCCAACCATTCCCACTGTCTATCTCTAGACCTTTTTCACCATCCCAAAGTGAAATTCGGTGCCCACTGCACAATAACTCCACCTAATGCTGACCTTACAAGAAGGGACCAACAGAAGATTTCCAGATTGAATTTGTGCAAAGGTAGAAAATGTCGATGAGATGATGCCTGCTGCCTGGCTGACAGCACTTGCAAGGTGTTATCAGTTGTAAGATGCATCCTAATTTCAGAGATAGTAAAGATGGAAAAATATGTTGCTTAGCATCAATGAAATAGGATGACTCCCTCTGGAGTAGCACCCACAACCAGGTTCCATGAATGGCTTTCAGGTAGGCTAAAATATTGTTCTCCTCTGCCCTTAGGGAGGCCAAGTAGGAACTAGGGCAGCTGGAACCCTTAGCCTGGAAACTGTTGGCCTTGAGTAGTAGTATCGATTTACCCCTGTGTGCCCTAAAATATTATCATTCACTATGTGTCATGTGATATGAAAAAGGCTAGAAAGCACAGCTTTGGGGGATTCTCATCTTTAGTCTGGCCAGATTTCTGACCCTGTGTTTCATACAGTATCACGTGTGTGACCACAAGGTAGGAGATACTGATGGAAGAGCTGCTCAGATGTGCTTGGACTAATGTGGCAGTAAAGCTCCCATTCCAGAGGATGAAAAAATATGCATCCAAGCCTTTGAGATCCTCTCTGCATTCCTGCTGTGAAGATGTTAAACAGAAATGACTTTAGGGTACTTATCAAAATAAAACCCTTGTATACCCTTTCAACCAGCAAGTCCATTTGTATTGGTTAGGACAGTTTGGGTTCTACATAATATAAACCCCAACTCAACTGGCCAAAAGGAAAATTAACTTATTTCACTTTATCAGAAGGAGGGCAGCCCCAGGGCTGGTTCATTCAGCAGCTCACCAGTACATTAAGGATCCCGATTGTTTCCGTCTTTCCCCTCTGCCATCCTCAGCCTCATTCTCAGACTAGGTCCTGTCATGGCTGTGTGAAGGCTGCACAACTCCAGATGTGACAGAAGAATGTCCTTGAGCCCCTTGTTTTCTCAAGGTCCCAGGCACTTTCTGCTATTTCCCATTGGGCAGAATTGAGTTGGATGCCCAGCTGTTAACCAATGACTATCAATGGGAATGGGACCATGTGACTGGCCCAGACCAATCAGGACTTAATTATGACTCAAGAAATTGAGGTGGGCCCTGAACCAAATCAATTCTGTTAGCAAAGAAGAGATGTGGTAGGGGCTATCTTTTGGATAGACAAAGGAAAGTGTCTGCTGAGCCACTTTTAGGAGCAGCCTTAAAAAGCTGCAACTCCGTGGTGATTGTATATTCATTGCATCATCATCATCATTATTATTATTATTATTTAGAAATTCCTTTTATTTTTATTTGTTTTTTAATTTATTTTTTTATTAGTTTTGGGTGTACAAAGCAATGTAATATTAATAGTTAGACAATTAAGCCCCACATAAAGTGATAACCCACTCCCCAAGCTACTACCCCTCTGACGTCTTATGTAGCTGTTACAATACCATTGACTATCTTCCCTAAGTTGTACTCCACATCCCATGACTATATATACCTATATATTTAGTTATAGTTGACATTTAATACTATTCCACTTCAGCTTTAGGTGTATAGCACATTGGTCAGGCATCTACACAGTCTATGACATGATCCCCCTGATAAGTCCAGTGCCCATCTGGTACCTTACATGATCTTTACAACATTATTAATTATACTCCCCATACTGTTTTAACTACCAGGCTTTATTGCTTAATGCCTTCACCTTTGTCACCTTGCCCCCAACCCCATTCGCATCTATCACCCTGATAGATCTAGTACCTATCTGGCACCATACCTAGTTATTACAATATTATTGACTATATTCCTTATGCTGTATCCTACATCCCCATGACTACTGTGTAACAACCAGTTTGTACTTCTTTTTCCCTTCCCCTTTCACCCATGCTTAACCCCCCTCCCATCTTAAAGAAGTCCCTCTAAGATTCCTTGTAATACTGGTTTGGTGGTGGTGAACTCCTTCAGCTTTTTTTTGTCTGGGAAACTCCTTATCTGTCCTTCAATTCTAAATAACAGCCTTGCTGGGTAGAGCAACCTTGGTTGTATGGCATTACTTTTCATCACTCAGAATATTTCCTGCCAATCCCTTCTTGCCGGCAAAGTTTAGGTTGAGAAATCAGCTGACAGTCTTGGGGGGGGGGGTTCCCGTGTAGGTAACTAACTGCTTTTGTCTTGCTGTTTTTAAGATTCTCTCTTTAACCTTTGGCATTTTAATTATGATGTGTCTAGTGTTGGCCTCTCTGGGTTCCTCCTGTTTGGGACTCTTTGTGCTTCCTGAGCTTGTATGACTCTCCTTCACCAGGTTAGGGGAGTTTTCTGTCATTATTTCTTCAAATAGGTTTTCTATTCCTTGCTCTCCTCCTTCTGATGCCCCTATAATGCGAATGTTGGTACACTTGATATTGTCCCAGAGTCCCCTTAAACTCTCAATCTTTTGGATTCTTTTTTCTTTTTGCTGTTTCTGGTTGGGTGTTTTCTGCTACCTTATCTTCTACAACACTGGTTGGATCCTCTGCTTCATCTAATCTACTGTTGATTCCTTGTAATGTATTCTTAATTTCTGTTATTGTATCCTTTATTTCTGACTGGTTCTTTTTTCATGGTTTTCATCTCCATTTTTATGCTTCCTATCTCTCTGTTGAAGTTCTCCCTGAGATCATTGAGCATTCTTATAACCAGTGTTTGGAACTCTGAGTCTAATAGATTGCTTATCTCCATTTCACTTAGTTCTTTTTCTAGAGCTTTGTTCTGTTCTTTCATTTGGGACATGTTTCTTTGTTTCCCCATTTTGGCCACCTCCCTGTGTTTGTTTCTATGTATTAGGTAGGGCTTCTATGTCTTTCTGTCTTAGTAGAGTGGCCTTAGGTGTGCTGTGGGGTTGATTGGTGCAGTCTTTCTGGTCGCCTGATCCATTTGCTTCACGTGTGTCCCTTGTGTGGGTTGTGTGTGCCCTCCTCTTGGAGTTGAGCCTTGATTGATAATTGCATATCATTGGGAGGGACTGACTCTCGGGCTCACTGGTGGTGAGGACTGGCCTTGACTACAGTGGAAGAGCTGCGGTGTAGGGGCTGACCCTACAGAGCAGGATCTGCCTCAGCAGAACTCTGGTGTCTGCCCAATCTGCCCCTTGGGTGTGTTGTACTTGGCGATGGCTGGGTGATGCTCCAGGTCATTTTGAAGCTGGCCACTGGGGGCGCCAGCCCTAGGACCACCTTGGAGGGAACCCACTGTAGGTCTACTTCACACAGCCCATCCCCCACCCAGGGCTACCTAGTGGGATCCAGAAAGAAATCTGCAGATGGCTGCTGCCTGTTCTGTGCTTGGAAGCTCCTTGAGAGGCCAAGCCATGAACCAAGGCTGGCTGCCGCTATTGCCGGCTTAGGACTGTTCAGTTAGAGGTACAGGACACACTCAAGCTAGATGCTGCTTGCCTGGGTTCTGAGAACCTTTGAGAGACTCTAGGAAAGACTGCAGCTTGAGCCAAAGCAGGTGGTCTGCATGAAAAAGCCACTGAAAGCAGCGTGGGTGTGCCTGAAAGTTGGGCAGGGCCAGGTCTTAAATCACCAGGGAGTGGCAAACAAACAGTGGAGACTCAGATAGGGTGGCTGTCTGCGTCAGCATGAGAGGAAGGGGGAGGGCTCAACAAGGAAACAATGCCCTCTGCCAGCTCCCCCATCCAGGAGAAAGCTGCCTCTCCAGCCTTGGTCCCAAACCAGACAACTCAGTTCCCCACCATATGTCCCTGCCACTTCTCCAGTTGCTGCCCCAATGCTGGAGGTCAGAGACAGTGATTCCGTTGGTGGGTAAGTCTGTGCACAGTCCGTTTAAGAGGAGTGCCTGTGAGTGCAGCTGCATTGTCTCAGTCACAATCCCCGCTGGTTTTCACAATCAGAAATTATGGGGATTTCTCTCCCTGGCACTGGAACCCTGGGTTGGGGTGGGGCTGGGATCTATCGCTCCTCTAGAGGATGAGGGGGGACCCCCACAGCCGAAATAGCCCTCTCAATCTTTAATGGTCACACGTGGGTGTGGGACAAGCCCGTTCCGCATCTCTGACCTTCCTACCAGTCTGGAGGTGGCTTCTTCTGCGCGTCCTTAGATGAAAGGCTTTAGTTCAGCTTGATTTTAGGCGATTCTCAATAATGGTTTTTTTCTAGATTAGTTGTAATTTTGATGTGGTTGTGAGAGAAAGTTAAGCACAGTGTTTACCTACTGCGCCACTTGGTTGTTTCCTGCAGTATTATTTTTAAAGGCAAAAATTTAGAATTTATCAAAATGTCCATCAATAGAGGACCAGATAAATAAATTATGGTAAAGCCTTACAACAAAATAATTAGTAAAGAGTGAGGTACGAGCAATCAACATGGGCTGATGAATGAGATCTCATTTCAATAAAGAAAATGTTGTAGAATCATACAGGGGGTTTGATCCTGTTTTGATCCTTCTCTGTGCACTCATGTACACATGTAATCAAAATAGATATAGTTTGTGTGTTCTGATCTGAAGGAAATTAGGATGGGGGATGGTGTTGGAGAGAGAAACTTACACTTAATAAGTTATATACTTTCGGTTGTTTGACTTGTTTTAACACAATATAATATTTTTGTGATTAAAAAAAATTAAGTTTGCCCCATGGGAAGAAGGAAATAGAATATGACTATGGCAATAGTATATTGCTAGTAATTAGATGATACTATTCTCCCACATTGCAGTCACATGTATAAATCAATTAATCCCTATTTAATTACTTTTTTTTTTTTAAGTCTCATGCTCACATTGGATGTACCTAATCTTTGGAACTTAACAGTGTAGCTTTTTTTTTTTTTTTAAGATTTTTATTGGGGAATTGGGGAAGGGGAACAGTGTTCGGGAACAGCCAAGTTGTTGTCCTTCAGTCTTAGTTGCAGAGGGCACAGCTAGTTCAGCTCCAAGTCCAGTCGCCATCCGGCTGCTTGTTGGCAGCTCATGGCCACAAAGCTCAAGGTGCCGTGCTCAATCTTAGTTGCAGGTGGGTGTAGCTTACCATTCTATGTGGGAGTCGAACTGGCAACGTTGTTCTTAGGAGCACATGCTTTCAGCAGCTGAGCCATCCTGCCACCTGTTGGCAGCTCAGCTCAGGTGCAGCTCACTGGCCCATGTGGGAATCGAACCAGCGACCCTGTTGCTCAGAACTTGTGGTCTTAACCAACTGAGCCACTCAGCTGACCCCAACAGTGTAGATTCTTGAGCTGGGCTTTCCAGTACAGTAGCAACTAACCCCATGTGGCTATTTAAGTTTAATTAAAATGAAATAGAATGAAAAGTTCACTTCTTTGATCACATCAGCCACATTTCAAGTGCGCTGCTGCTACATGTGGCCAGTGCCTGCCATTTTGGATAACTTAGATTATAGAATAATTCAATCATGTCAGGAAGATCCATTGCACCGTGCCATTCAGCCTGGCTGCATTAAGTTCAAGTGTAGGCTTAGTCTCTTAGTAGCTATGAGGCTTTGAGCAAGTTATTTAACATCTTTGTTCCTTCACTGCCTAGTCATTAAAACAATGATAATGATAGTACTTACCTCACAGAACCATTGAGCAGATTAAAATTCTTGGTGCCTGGTACATGGTAAATCGTCAATAAAGTTACCCATTATTATGATAGTTGTTACTTATATCTATTGGGTTGTCGGAAAAGTCATGACATAGTTTGTCTATGTTTTTCAAAGATCATTTATTTATATAAAGAACACAGATCAATCAACGATATATTGCCCATTTTGTTCAATAACCTTTTGCCATCTTTCAGTGAGCTTCATAATTCCTCATTCATAGAAGGACCTGTCTTTATTTGCAAAAAACTGAACAAGGTGCTGATTTACAGCCTCATCTGAATTGAACGTTATACCACGCAAGGAGTTTTGAAGACATTGAAACAAGTGGAAGTCTGATGGCGCAAGGTCAGGCGAGTATGGTGGGAGTGGCAACACATCCCATCCAAGCTCCAATAATTTTTTTTTAAAGATTTTTATTGGGTAATTGGGGGAAGGAGAACAGACAAGTTTCTGTCTTTTTGTCCTTCAGTCTAGTTGTGGAGGACGTTGCTTCACTGGCCCAAGTTGGCACCATCATTGCGCTCTTCCTGGGTGATGCAGATCAGTCGCCGGCTTCTGGATGGCCGCTCACTGCAGCTGCTAGCCACTCACACTGGCTGCTGGCTACACACGGTAGCCCATGGCAACCCACTGAAGCAGGGGCTGCAGCCTATGCTGTCGCCGGCAACTCATGGCAGCCCAGCTCCAGGTTGAGCTGTTGTTCAGCATCTTAGCTGTAGAGGGCAGCGTCAATGGCCCTCATATGTGGGATCTGAACCAGGGCTCTCTGGCATCCCAAGCCAGCTCTTAACCAATGTGCCACTCGGCCAGCCCCAAGCTCCAATAATTTTTGACAAGTGATCAAACTTCTGTGTGGTCTAGCATTGTCGTGGTGGAACACAACTCCTTTACAATTAACAAGCTCTGGACATTTCTGGATGATAGATTTGTTCAAACTGTCCAATTGCTGACAGTACACATTCAAATTGATTGTTTGGTAGGAGGTCGAAAAACATGACACCTTTAAAATCCCACCACATTGACAGCATAACCTTCCTCTGATGAATGTCTGCTTTTGATGTCATTTGAGGCGAATCATCACGTCGGGACCAAGACTGTTTGTGCACCACATTGTTGTAAACAATCCACTTCTCATCGCCAGTTATCAGTTGCTTCAAAAAAGGATAATTTTCCTCACGTTGAATGAGCACATTGCAGATGTTTATGCGCGCCGTCAAATGAACTTCTTTGAGTTCTTGTGGAACCTAAATATTGAGCTTGCTTCTGTATCCCAGCTTCTTCAGTGGTCGTGAATGCTTGAATGATTGGTGTTCAATGTTCCTGCAATCTCTCGTGTCATGTGACATGGGTTTGACTTGATCAGTGCCTTTATTTTATCATGATTAACCTCAGTGGGCCTCCCTGAGGAGCATCGTTGAGATCAAAATCACCAGCACAGAATTTCATGAACCATTGTTGGCACTGACGTTCTTGTAGAGCATTGTCACTGTAAACTTTATGCAACTTTTCACAAGCTTGACGCGTGTTCTTCCCTTTATGGAAGTAAAACAGTAAAATTTGGCAAAAATGCACAGTTTGGTCTTCCATCTTCAACTTGTAAAATCTCCCAAACTCAACCAAATCATTCATGTTTTTTTTTAGAGTGAAGCTAGAACTGTCAGCTGTCAAATGACATAGCAATAACATAGATGCGAATGACTCTAGTACTTCCAAAAATCAAGTAGTGTCATCTGTTGCAAACATGCGTCATGACTTTTCCAAAAACCCAGTACCAACACTGGCTGAGCACTTACTAAGTTCTGGACATTGTCCTCACACCATCATTTTACGAATAAAACTGAGGTTTGACTAGTGAAGTAAAGCTTCTGTCTCACTAGAAGAGGCAGGGAGGCAAGTCGGAGCCAGGTCCCATGCCACAGTGTGTGTCCCTTGGTTTTAAACCATAAAGGACCTTTATTTAGGAGGTGGGTAAGACTGAGTATTTAACCCTCCCTATGGCATCCTTGCCCCCACTTCTGCCCTTCTCTCTTTTTGAACAAGAGCTCACTGATTCAAAAGGACTATAAGATTTTAGATTTCAGATGAACTTTATTTGTTTGATGGAGGAAGGATTGGAGATGAGGGGACAATAAAATTTATTAGCAGTTGAGTACCCATTTTCTGTGGTGTGTGAATATTCTTCTTGTGGGTTTCCCAAAAGTTGAATAGTCCTTTTAGAAGGAAACCACTTTGCGACCAAATTAAAGAAGAGGAAATCTTGCTAGAGGATGAAACAGGAAGAGACAATTATCTTCAAGAGCTCCTAATCAAGGTTAAAATCATCATATGTCTCCACTTAAAGGTTCAGTTACGCACACCCCCTCTTGGGGGTAGGCGGTCTATAAGAAAGGATGTGACAACTGCAGACATTTATTATGAAGGATCATAAGAAGGATGTGGAGGTACCGTTTTCACTCATGCGTTTGGAAGGGGACTGGTGCCTGTCACAAGTTCTTGGGCTGGACCTGGGTTTGTCGTGGTTGGTGGAAATGGCTCCCTTAATTAGAAAACCTTTAGAATTGTTTTCCTGACTGTGCTGCCTGCTGTCAAAAAGACGCGTTCCACCTCAGTGGTGAGGATAAACCCTGCAGCTGCACAGAAAAAGAACTGGTATCTGCAGATAAGCTCTTGCTTTGTATTTTGTTTCTTAAACTATGATTCCAGTTGGCTACTGTTTTCCCTGTGAGTCAACATTTATACTCAAGTTATTACCATGAGCTGAAGTGCTATGGAAAATACGCCTTCAGTTTTTTTCAGTCTTCCTAAGCTCGCTGTGTGTGTGTGTGTGTGTGTGTGTGTGTGTGTGTGTGTGTGACTGTGTGTGTGTGTAAGAGAGGGTGTCATGATGTCATGTGTGTGGGGATTTGAGAAAAGGAAGAAGATGGTTAAGTAAAACCAGCTCGGGCTGTTAAACCATGTGATGGTAACAGTTGATCGGGATTTATCTGTATCCTGTGAAAACTGAAAATTGAACTAGGTTCATCTTTCTAGCTTCCAAAGACTACATTTGAAATTATTTTAGGCTCTTCACTGTATAACAAATTTTGCATAATTTACCTTGAAAACCTGAATTTGAATAGAAAACCAGGAAATAGTAGGAAACTTTCACCCTCTTATATCATTTCTTCCTCCCCAATGCAAATCATGAGGTTTCTTTTTGTTTCTGAAATATGACTTTTTGAAAATAAATTGTAGCATAATACCTAGAATATTCACCACACTGGCTTCAAGTGTAAGCTCCCTGAGGGTGGGGACCATTTGTTCTTGATGTGTTGCTACATCGCAATGCTTCTCACTCCTGCGCATGGTGAATGAGTGTGTGGGTCTGAACTTTATGTGTGTGTGTGTTTAAGTATCTTTTTTTTTTTCGTGTTTCCACCAGATGTTTGGAATACCATTTTATGAAATACATTTAACAATTGAAATCTTAGAATATCAATGCATTTTAAAATCATAGGTCAGATTAACTGTAACAAACATGTAATGCTAGACTGTGTATTTTTTTCTATAGAAAGCACACTTGCAAAGATTTTAAAAGTTTTTAAAGCATAAACATCCTTTTAAAAATATAAACCTTTGCTTGTGAATTATATTTTGTTTTTAAAGTGTGAGAAAATGACTACAAATTAACAGTGGCCAATTTTCTCTTTTTTTCCTAGAAAATATTAGATAAAACTTTAGATATTAATTGATGAACTGAATTATTCCCCAAGGAGAAGAGCTATTTATTCATGAATGATTAAACACACAAATTATTTCTGGCACACTAAAATAAAGCTTAATATTGAACTTCAGGTAGAGACTAATAATTTTCCCTTATGAATCTAATTATAAGTGTCATTTAAAAAAACTATTTTTAGTGCTTGCTTCAGCAGCACATATACTAAAATTGGAACGATACAGAGAATGTTTAAGTATCTTTACTTTGAGAGTTAACATAATGTGGATTTCTTCCCACTGTTGGCCCCTTAGGTGTTTGATATAATAGGTGAGATAACCACACCCTTCTACATATCTGCTTTCCAAGTTTTTCTTCTGTGGAATTAGTGAAAGCATAATTTCTCTTCCAATGCTTCTTTTTAGGTTGATCCTGGATTGGGAAGTTTCCAGCCTGAAATGATTACAGTCGAAAGAAGCTTTTCTCCTTATTCTCCCTGATGCCGACACACCCACTTCTCTCTTTTAAAACAATAGCATTACCACCCTGGATTAATGTTAAAAAGCCCAGAGATCTTCAGACTAGGGCCTGCATATCCCAGTAGGTTTATGAAGACTTTTTAGGGGGCACTCGAGCATTGAAGCATCCAGAAAAGTCGATTCTGTGCCGTCCACTTCTCTAGCAGTGATTCTCATCAGAACCATCTGGGTCTGAGCTTAAGCATCCTCTCCTATCCTTTCCTCAGCACCCATCTCTCACTCTCCACTTCCTTTATTTTGCAATCACTCATCCCAAATCTTATTAAGGTGCATTGACTGGGGTATAAAAACATTTGAGATATTAAACAAAGAGACTATTTTATTTGACAACGTATCTTTATTGAGTACCTACTGTGTGCCAGGCACGGTTCTAGATGATGAGCTACAGCAGTGAACAACCCAGTGAAGAGTCTCTCCTCAGGGGCTTCTAGTCCAGCAGGAAGTGATGCCAAGAAGCAAAACCACCTAGGCCCCGGAACCGTCTCATTGACCTCATGAATAAATGGGTTCCAGAAACTTTATTCATATGTTTAATAATTATTAATCAAAGCTTACACTATATTTACATTATTTTTCTCAGTTGTGTACTTGTAATGATTGTCATGAAGACTCAATCTAGAAAAATGATCAAAAACATGGAGTGTCATGGTCATGGGAAATTGAAACAAATTTTAATCACAATTCATATATGTACTTTGGCTGCTGAGAAGTATAATAGGGTAATCAATAAAAGCAGAAAAAATTACATCATAAAAAAGTTCTGTGGGGAAAGTAGAATGAATTATAGCGTCCAAAAAAAAGAGAATACTATATTCTGATTATTAATTAACTCGTTCATATATTTTAAGTGGATAATTATTTGGCATCAAAATGCTATGATATTTGTTTCATTGGATACATATAAAAGAATAATATCACAATTTAATTTTTAAATCTCAATATTTACGATTATCAGAAGTTATAGCCTTTGCAACTATTTAAACGTATGAATGATATTAAGTATCTACTTAAATTTGTGGTGGGGGCACATAGTTTTTCGAAGTTCTTGAGGCAAAAGGGGTTGGGGGACTATGTAAATAAACTTGTAAAGACCAAACTATAGGTTATATTTTTTGGAAAGGGAGTCGGTAGGTGGAGTGGCACAATAAATATTGGGAGTACCAAAAAAAATGTATGCAAGTGGTCAGCATTGCTCAAGCAGTAATTTGCCATAATCACAGGTGTCTGGACGCTGATGGTAACCATTTTGAGCACCTCTTGTAATTGCAGAAGTCAAATGTGACTTGGATTCATTTTTGTTATCGGTATATATTGATAATTACAATTTTAATACAGATTTCCTTTCTTAAATGTGTATACATTTTTTTGGCACCCTCTGTATGTGACAATATTACCTGGCTGTAACTGATATTTGACGGAATCCATACTAAAGCTTTTCCTGGAGGACTAGAAAAAAAAGTGTGCAGATCACATAAAATATTGACTTCATAATCACTGCTTTTACGTGATCAGTATATAAATGTGAATAATTAAATTTTGCAGTCATTTTTGGATTGCCAATGCTAGAGGCCAGAAAGTTATAATAACAAAATTAAGATACTGTTCTAAGACACTCTGCAGCTATAATCCTGGAACAACTCAGACTCAGGCACAAGCATTGATGGCTGTAGGGCCCCCTTCACAGGGAACTTGCATAAGCAAAGCAAAGTGTGACAGAACCTTGTGCTAGGAACAGTTTGTTCATGATGCACAGGCCCCTATGTTGTGGACATGGCCGCTCTGTTGCATTTCATGCTTGCAACAAGTATTTATTGAGCACGTACTATGTGCCAGGCATGGTGCTAAGGGATGGTTCCATACTGGTAAGCAAAAGAATGGGAACTATCCTTGGCTGGGCTCAGTAGGAACTTCTTGGGGAGGTTCAAGTGAGCTTTGTTGGGGGAAAGATTAGTAAGGAGAAGCTTCTAGACAATCATGAGTGCCAGCAGAGCACTAGCAGGCAGTAGATGTAAGCTGTTATTAATTAGTAAAAAGGAATGCTGCTGCTACTGCTTACTAGTACTACTAGTACTAACGCTAACCCTAATTCCTGCCACCAATATTACTACCCAAGCCCTGTACATCTTATTATTTTTTTGTAATTCAAGTTTATTGGGGTGACAATTGTTAGCAAAGTTACATAGATTTCAGGTGTACAATTCTGTAATACATCATCTATACATCACGTTGTGTGTTCACCACCCAGAGTCAGTTCTCTTTCTATCACCATATATCTCTGTATATCTTATTTCCAAAGGTACCATTGGAAAGAATACCAACCTGGAGGCTGTCTTTTTTAATGTGCTAAGGCACTGTTTTAAACACTTTACAGACCCTGCCTCATTTATTCCTCACAACAATCTGATCTTATGTCCATTTTACAGATGAGGCAAATGAGGCCCAGGAAGTGCAATAACTCACTCAGGGGCACATCGCTATGAAAGGCTGGAGACAGGATTCAATCCCAGGCAGCCTGGCTCCATGATACTGACTCCTGTCTCTTAATCATAATAGAATTAAGAGTTCACATTTATGGGGCACTAACCTGGATCAGACCGTGCTAGCCACTTGTCATAAATTATCTAATTTCATTTTCACAATAAAGTAACTCTGGTGTGTTCTCTCCAATTTATAAGAAAATGAAGGCATAAAGCTGTCCTTTGCCCAACTTTGTGAAGTTGACAAATGGCAAAACCAGGGCATGGAGCCAGGATCCCAACCAGATCCCCGAGGACCGTTTTGTAGAGCTCAGTGGCAGCGGGTCCCCACGGGTGCTTCCATCCCTGATGGTCTCCTTCAGGGCTTCCTTTCTTAGGGCCTCCTGGCCACCTTTCATCTCATCACTTACTCACCATCAGAAGCTGCTAACATACCATTTCAGTAACTTCAGACTGCTTCACCCTAAAAATCATTAGTGTCACTGTTACCCAATGGATTGAAAAGTGCCAAAGTTGCGGAATTTACATAGAATCTGAATCTTAATAGCTGATATCACAAACCTCAGTATGTTGATGTTTACACAATGGTACATTTTAGGGTGAGGTTACCATCAAACTGCTTGGTAAACACTAAGGCCGGTTCCCTTATCTACAAGGGTCATAATTTGACTTTGAAACAGTTGGTACAAAATAGTGGCTTTTGTCTGTTTTACAAATGAGCGTTCACAGGTAAATGGATGTGCCCCCAAACAGCTGTTTCCAGGGTCAGGCCACTGTCCAAGGAGCACATGGCACAGTTCACAGTTGATATTCTGGCCAGAGAAGCAGCCAACTGCCACTCAGGAGCAGAGAGACACACAAATGCAGGCATGCTGGTGGGCTGCAGGAACCCCGGGCTCAGAGAGCACTTCCCGCTCAGCAAAGGGCTTATTTACTGAACATTTTTTGAGGACCTGTTACTCACCAGACATTGTCAAGTACAGGTTCTACAAAGATGAGTAAGATGCAGTTCTTGTCCTACAGAAGCTCGGAATCTGATATGATGGATAAGTGTAACAAACCCCTGTACCATACTGTGGCAGGTGGGTATTTACAAGGCTGGGGGTGGCACCAAGGAAGCAGTGCCCATCTAGTTCCGGAAGTGAGGGTCTCAGAACAGAAAGATGCAAGAGAGAGGGGACCCAAGGAAATAATGTTCATTCATTCATATTTATGGCATTTGTTTTACCAAAGGGATGATTCAGTACTGCTGAGCATTTGTGTTTCAGATTAGATGTAGAATTGGTTATTAATAAAGGAATGTCCTTTAATCCTTAGAGAAAGTACATAATCTTCGAGGTGCTTACTGTTTCTTTTCTGTGAATATTTGTTTTATTAATTCATGTATATGTGGCACTTATAAACTGCATGGGGTACTTTTACACAGGTCAATTCTATGCTTAATAAGAAAATATTTCTTGTAGTGGGGAGCTTGTAGTTAAGACAATTATGTTATTTAGAACTGATATAATAAAACTAGGTGGTTATGACTAAGATTACCTTGCATTTAAAAAAGGAGAAATGCCACAAGAGTGCGTTAGGGTTCTGAATGAGTCATCGCCACACGTGGAGCTGGAGACCGGATCCATTGTCTTCCTTCTAGTTCCCAGGTGCTGCTGCCAACGCAATCATGCGTCCAGGACTGCAATTAGCTGGCGCTGAGGAACAAACTACTCCTGGGGCCCATATAGTTCAAGTGTGTGTGTGTGTGTGTGTGTGTGTGTGTGTGTGTGTGTGTATAATAATATATAATATACATATTATATATATACATATATATGTGTATATATATATATTGGATTGTCGGAAAAGTCATGACGTATTTTTTCTGTTTTTCGTTGCAAAAATGCTTCACGACTTTTCCAACAACCCAATATATGCACTTCTTTTTTCCCCCAAGCAAACCCAGGGTGTAAAAATCTGTATTTACACAACAGATACAGAATAATAATTTACTTTCCAAAGGATTTACCACTGCATGCCCTTTTAAAATGAGCTAACCCTATGTGTTTTAAATGTGATTTTATTTTTTTATTTTTTTTTCTATTTATTAAATTTTTTAATTAATTAATTTTTTATTATGAAATACACATTTTTTAGAATTAGTTTCAGCTGTACAACACAGTGCAATAGTTATACTTTTACCCCTCAAAGTGACAACCCTCCCCAATCCGCCGCCCCATTTTCCCCCAATGTCATACATATCTATTACAAATCCCTTGACTCAACTCCCACACTATACTCCACGTCCCATGACTATATATATATATATATTCTCTTATAGTTGACATACAATATTATACAACATCAGCTTCAGGTGTACAGTGCAGTGATCAAGCCTCTACCCCATCCATGATGCGGTCTCCCTAGCAAGACATGTGACCACCTGACACCCTACAAAATATTCACAACATTATCAATTACATTCCTCGAACTGTCCCCCATGTCCCCATGGCAACACTGCAGCTGCGTATTTATGCTGTCCAGCCCCCTACCTCTCTCCCTCATCCCCACCCCCGCAACCAACAGCCATCAGCTGCACCCCCACATCTCTGAGACCACCTTTGTTCACTTTCCTCGCCCATTCAGTTTTTTAGAGTCCACATATAAGTGAATGTGATTTGATTTTTTAAACATCCCTTCTATAGGTAGTTTTGGAGGGAGAATGTATCGCGTACATGAAGGTAGTCGGGGGAGACAGGACTTGGAGATGTGGACTGTGGCGCTGGATGAAGTCTCCAGGACCACGTGTGGCGTGGAGTGTGGCGGCATGAAGCCAGAGAGAATGGGTTTCCTGCTCTCTGCCCTTTTGTGGTCTCACTTAAACAAGCTTCCTTGAAGAGTTCCCTCTAGGCGTCTCACACAAAGCTCAGCAGTAGTAGAACTAGGTATCCGTCTCTCAGGTGTTGGGTAGAGACCTGAGGAAAAGCATCTTAGGCCAGCCAAGGAAAATGTCGCCCATTTCGGAGGCTGGGCCCTGCCCTTTGACACCTACGTACCTTGGCACATGCTCTTTCTACTTCTGAGAATGCCATTCCCCATCTTTTGCCTCTTGGCAATTCTACTTACCCCTCAATCTAGCTCACGTGAAGGCTCTTATTGTAAGGAGGCCTGATAGAGTCAGCCCTGATGTTCCTTGTATCCTTGATCCCCAGCTCACAGTGGGCCCTCCATAAATGTCAATTGAACAAGGCACATGGATATAAAGAGAGAGATGTTGATAAGTTAGGAGGTCAGGAACTTTCCTGAGAAAATAATCCAGGCATGGATGCTGTATTGCTTCCCCCTGGAGTTTGTAAAGCATTTTGGTTTGGTCCCTTCATATTTTAAAGGGGTGCTAGTCCTGGTTAAGGAATAAGATGAAAAGCAATGTTAATATTTGAGGTGGATTTATTCAATTATAATGATTATGTTTTATAGGAACTAAGACTAGCAAGATTTGAGACTTTTTTTTAATTGTGATAAAATACACGTAACATAAATTTATCATCTTAGCTAATTTTAAGTGAACAGTTCAGTGGCATTAAGTAAATTCATATTGTTGCACAAACATCACCACTATTCATGTCATGGAATCTTTTTATCTTGCAAAACTAAAACTCTGTACCCATTAAACAGTAATTCCCCAACCCGCTTATCGGTTCTTCTTTCATCTTCTTGTAGTGTTTTTATCTGACTTTGGTATCAGGGTAACGCTGGCTTCAAAGAATGAGTTTGTAAGTATTCTCTCCTCTTCAATTTTTTGGAAGAGTTTGAGGAGAATTGCTGTCAATTTTTCTTTAAATGTTTAGTAGGGTTTACCAGTGAATTTATTTGGTCCTAGGCTGTTGTTTTGGGGAGGTTTTTTTGATCACTGATTTAATCTTTTTAGTAATTATGGGTCTGTTCAGATTTTTTGTTTTTCCATGACTTGTCTTGATAGGTTTTGTGTTTTTAGGAATTTACCAGTTTCATCTAGGTTATCCAATTTGTTGGTGTCCTGCTGTTCATAGTGCAATCCTAAGACAATCCTGTCTCAACATCCTTTTTCTTTAAAATCAATTGTAGTGTCCCCTCTTTCATTTATGATTTCAGTCATTTGAGTCTTATCTCTGTTTTCCTTAGTCATCTGGCTAAAGCTTTGTTAATTCTGTTGAATTTTTGAAGAACAAACTCTTGATTTTGACTCCCTATTGTTTTTCTATTTTTTATTTTGTTAATCTCTGTTTTAATCTTTATTATTTTCTTTCTTGTGCTAGCTTTGGGTTTATGTTCTTTTTCTAGCTCCTGCTGTTGTAAATTTAGGTTGTTTGAGACCTTTCTTCTTTTTAAGTGTGTTTTGAACATGTTTAAGTGGAGCTATCTACATGCATTTATTCTTGTAACTTTGCAGGGCAAACCTGTGAGCATTTGGCAGCATTTCACCCCAGGTGACGTGCATTCATTAAACACTTGCCCACTGCCTGTATTTCAGTTTCAGAGTTCCATGTAATTTTTGCATCTGAGACATTGGAGGGGCTTTTCCTGTTCATATAACTCCATCAAGTTTGCACTAACCAATTTTATTTTGGACCTAAGTAATTATGTTTTATTGTGATTATGTCTATATCCAACCGTGGACTCATTTTGTTTGAAACACTACTTGGACGAAATGAGTCTACTTTTGCTTCTAAAATATTTAATGTAAAGTGCTACCTTAACTTCATTAAGAATAGTTCAGGGCCGGCTGAGTGGCCCAGTTGGTTAAGAGCTCGCTCAAGAGCTTGAGCTCTGAGCAACAGTGGTTCAAGTCCCGGCCCGAGCTGAGCAGCCGCTGAGCTACCAACAGGTAGCAGGATGGCTCAGCTTAAAAAAAAAAAAAGTAGTTCAACTGCAGTAGTATTCAGACAAGAGTAAAGAGTTACTCATCATGGAAATAGGTGGGTTAGAGTTTTATTGGCTCTTTCAGTTTGTAGCCTGGAGGAAAAATGCATTTGGCTTGTGTTCACTTGCTTGAAATGGCGAGCAAACCCATCACACCAAGGGCTGGAAATACGCCTTTGTGCATAGAATATGGACAGGATGGGTACGTAAATTAGCATTTTTTTTTTTTTGCTACATGTAACAGAAAGGCAGACTCAAAGTGACTTAAATAATAGAGAAATGTATTGTCTTCCATCTCTACAGAGGCAGCCAGGCTCTAAAATAGCACTTCCATGATCAAGGATCCAAGGATGCAGCCTGGGTCACCTCATGGTCATAAGATGGCTGCCAGCAGCCACAGGGGCCATCTGCTTCCTCATTCATAACCTGGAGGAAGTGGAGGAGGAAGAGGGAGAGGAAGAGATGATATCCTCTTCTCCTTACACAATCTCAAACATGAAGCCCTACCTTCTTGTATGATACTGTCCATTATGGTAGCGTTGTCTGTATACAGCTATTAGGCACTTGAAATATGGCTGCTCCAAATTGACATATGCTATAAATATAAAAAACACACTAAATGTTGATGACTTAGTATTAAATAAAGGAATGTAAAATATCTCAATAATTTTATATTCATTATGTGTTTAAATGATATTTGGGATCTCTTGGGTAACATAATTATATTAAAAAATTAATTTTGTTTCTTTTTACTTTGTAAAATGTGGCTTCTAGAAAAATTTCCATTACATTGATGGCTTTCACTGTATTTCTATTGGACACCAGTTCTCTAGTCTAATGTGGCCAACTGTGGACACAATTTGGACAGCCACTGGATAGCAAGGCCACATGCTGAGTGGCTGAGACCAATCATCTGCAGGTAGGTGGCCTTAGGGGGGAGTCAATCACAATGTCCCCCATGAAGAGAGAGAAGTAGAGGAGAACTGTGAGTTGATGCTCATCTAGTTTTTACAAAGATGAAAAACTGCTTTTCAGTAAATTTCATCAGCTCTGGAATATGAAACTATGCAAGCTCTCCCAAACCCACTCCCCTTTTCTTCTTTCAGGCCTATTTTCTCATCTATGTGAGCTCTTGCCTTACTGTCATCATGGAGTGGACAAGATGGATTAAAGAGGGGGAGGAAGAGGAGGGTGGGGTGAGGGTGTGGCTGCAGAGGGTTAGCTGCGCAAATAGCTGAAGTTCTATCCCAAAGTGAAAAGACATATCAGAAATGCCATGTCCAGACTGCTTTGCATTACACTTATTTCCCCCTTAATATGACAGATCCTTCCAACAGATACTTCTTCTCTGATTGCTGTGTTCAGCCGGCTTAAAAAAGAGCATAGAAAGACTGGGTAAATGGGAAAGAATGGTTGGTGGATTCTTTCCCAGAGCCCCTGGGTTTGGGTGGGAAGGCGCTGGGAGGGGTGGTGCTGCATGTGTTTCCTGGGCAATCCCTGAGTTCTGATGCCTGACCAGGGCTGCTATTTGAATGCATTATGCTTCTTTTCTCCTCTCGTAGCCCTGTGTGCACCAACCATTTGTACCCACCGAATTCTTTACTATGGAGATTCTCGAGTGGCTCCCTCTCCATATAAAACCTAGTGTGTGTGTTACTCTTTATCATGTGGTCTCTTCCAGTTGTTTTTTTTTTTTTCAAAGTTGTCATCCAGACCTGCTTCAGAATCATCTGAGGAGCTTGTTTAAAAGCAGCTGCGGGCCCCTCATGAAAGCTACTGGATCAGGCTCTCTCGGGGTGGGGTACAGGACTTGACGTTTCTAACGAACTCCCCAGGTGATCCCATTGCTGAGAAAGTCCAAGAGCTTCTGAGACTCTATAGGGAGAGTGGGCGCAGGCCAATGGGAAAGGGGTTGTAGATGTTTGTGAGGCTTAAATCCCGAGAAGGGGGAAAGGACATCTCTTGATTTCTGCCAGGAAAGCAAGGCCAGTGTCTGGTGGACTGAGGAGCAGTCCAGGGTCGTACCCAGGTGTGTGGCAGAGAAAGTGTTGTCTCCTGGGGCCACAGCAGCCAGGCCAGGAAGTGGCTCCTCTCCCCTGTAGCTCAGGGGCTCCCACAAGGAGGCTACACCCTGGAGAACCCGGGTGGGTTTGCTTTGGAGCAAATGGAACACTCCTGGGAGATTCCCAGAAATCACTGTGGAGATGGGGGAGGATATGTGGTCCTTAGTTGGGTAGGCGAGGCCGAACAGGGTTCCTGGGCTTAGTATAAATAAACGTTAACCTGCAGTTAAGCTGGTAAGGCTTGAGGATGGTTTGAATATCATCACACACAAAAAAAAATTGGCAAAATAGCAGGAAAGCATCACCCATAACACGTCTCCCCCAGCACTTCTGTGGCTTCAGTCTGGGTATTTGGAGCCTGGTAGATGTGGGGTAGAGACATTCTTGCTTGTTTTCCTAGCTCTGTACAGGTCTGTCTGTCTGTCTGTCTGTCTCTTTCTCCACTAGATATTCAGGGACTCATCCTTTTCCCTTGAAGGAAGGGCTAGAGCTCCCTAAAGCTGGCAGAGCCATTGGAGTACCCTGAAGTGGGAGTGTCCTGGTGTTTACTGCTGCCCAGATTATGCAGCAGACATCTGAGTCAGCTCCCAGTCCTGGCACCAACGTAGGTATCAGCTCTCTACCTCTCTGAAGTGGCTTGGAGAGTGCAGGGGTATGGGTGTGTGGGGGGTGACCCAGAAGGACTAGGAGCTATAGGTCACAGAACCCAAGATCTGAGTCTGTACCTTAGGGTGGAGATGAACACAGAATGCACCAGACTGATGGTGTTCTTTCCACATGAGCAAAGGGTCTCCTCTAGGTCAGGAGGACTCAGCCTCTAACCCCCAAGCTTCTCCCCTGTAATTCCTCTACATACGAAGCCTCTGAAACTGCTGCAGTACCACGCAGTAAACTGGAGCTTTGGAGCATCTAGAAAGTGAAGGCTCCTGGAAAATCAAGTTCACAGATAAGAGTCTATCTGTGTGAATGGAAGGTGGTTGTGGAGCAGGGAGTACCGTGAGATCTGGAACTCTGGGTGGCCCAGAATATGTCATTCCCGATTGAGGAGACATTTCTCTCTAATTTAGATGGTCAACTGTCTCTGGATATATCCATTTTGTCCTTTGACAATATAAATAGTTAGATGTACCTTGCCTATTCTCTATGGATCTTACCTGTGAATAACACTTTTTATTATATTAAAAATCAGTTGCCAGAGAACATGTTGGTATCGTCTACGTAAAAAATTCAGGAACTTCAGAAAATTCAGCTTCAGTTTGGGCATTTAAGGCAGCTCGGTGTCACTATTATATGCAGGCTATGCCTGATAGAAGGTATGGGATTTATTCTGCGACTGGAATATCTAAGAGTTATTATTTTTCCCACAGAGCACATATATTTCTTTTTGATAGTATTTGAGGTTATGGATTCTATTTCTATCTAAAGAAAGAAAACAGTATGTAATAAAATCTTGTGACATTACACTGGATAAAACCCAAAGCACTGATTTTCTTTTAGATGCGGACACCCAGTTCAATAACAGAAGGCACTGAGAATGGTAAATGTTCTGAGAACACGCTAAGCTGAATTTAAGTGAAAGGTGATCCCTGGTCCTTTCATTCTTGCTTTAAAAATAAACTATATAATTAAATGGCTATAGATACTTCTTTTGTGGGAGGGAAGCAGCAGTCACATTCTTTGCAATCATGCCAACAGGGCAGTAGGTCCCTAACCCTTTGGCAAAACAGAGAATCAATACCAATCAGAAAAAAATGCTAACGAAAGGGAAAATCTCACAGGAACCGCAGGCGCTAAAAGATTTAAAATGTGAATAAAACATCACAGGTCAGCATTAAAATAGACAATACATTTCTCTGCCAAGGTAAAGCATCCAGCTGCTAACCAGAGAAAGAACAGACCGAACCACACTGAGGGGCGAGAGAGAAAACCCAGGGCAATCACTTCACTTCCCCTTCACTTCACAGGGAGACAGCCAGTCCATAAACAGCACTGTTTTAGAAGGTAAAAATCTCTAGAAATATAAGGCTTGCCCATGCATAACTTATAGGATTATTCTATTTGGTGTTTGAGAACAAAGAGGTCAGACTTGCTTTCAGACAGCTGACTACCCGTTGGTTGATTTTGTAAATGAATAAGATGCTTTAAAATACTACCTAGGGAAATAATGAAGTCAAAAAAGGTCCATTATAGACAGACTGGATTCTGACTGAAAGGAAATTGAAGCCATCTCCAATTGGGAGGGTTTTATGGACTCAGTTGAGAGGAACTCTCAATAGTTCCTAAGTGTTCAGGATCATCAGTTCCTACTGAGTGGCCTCTCACCCTGGGAATTTCCATATTTCAAAGCCGAATCCTTAAACAGCAACAATCAAAACAAAACAAAAACCCCAGAAAACAATGTTTTGGCATCCAGTCATTATCAAGGGAATGCATTTGGCAAATATATATCAATTTTACTACTTTTTGCCAAATCATGGAGAGTGGGCCTGTATCCTCCTCACCACCTGAAAGAATGCAATCAGCCTCCAATCAGAGGCAGCTTATTCGAGGAGGCCCAGGCGACCTGATCCCATGTCCCTTAGAGTCACTGGTCTACCTACACCTCAGCTTGAAGTCTTGCCATGATGAATTAAATGTCTATTTTAATGACTAGACTCTATACTGGAAACTTGCACACAGATTTCATAGCACTTTAAATTTGGAATTGAGAATGTTTTGAAAGTGGTTGTAGAACCAAATTTATGTCCTTGTGTTAAAATGAGCTACAGGGTTTATCACAGAGGCATAGTAACAACATCCTGTTCCTGTTTCTCAACTGACCATCTGGCTTTTCTTCATCTTTTGAAGTTCATGTATTAATGGCTAATACTATTGAGCACACACAAATGTGCTAGGCCCTGTGCTATAAGCCCTTTATTTGCGTGGGTTTTTGCATTTAATTCTCACAGCATCCTTACGAGGCAGAAGATGTTATTACAGCCACTTTAGAGATCTAGAAACCGAGGCTTGGTTAACTTGGCCAAGGCCACCCAGCTCTACCGCCAAGGTTGAGCCAAAGCAGTTGGATGCCAGTGTGGGCTCTTCACAGGCGCCGTGTGCTCCTTCGCTTGGAGTTAGGCAGTGGAGACTGTGTCAGTATTCACACGCATCTCACCTGATTACTCAGCTAATACCCCTGTCCTGGAACTGCCAATATTTTCAGTCCTGATGAATTTCATCCAATTTTCTTCCTTTTAGTTTTGCCTCGCCCATTTGTTTCCTGTTTCCAGAATGGTTTGTCTTACACGCCATGTAGTTATCTAGAAGCGCTTGTTTTCTCAGTGTTAAATGAAACTCATATCATTGTTTGATTTATCTTCTTCACTGTTGTAGCTTGCCTAGCTTCCATAATGTAGTTTTTACTTCAATTTAGAGGCAGCCTGCAGAGGAGATAACTTGGTGTCTGTTACTTACGTATTGATGTGTGAGATCTCTAAATCATAATGATGGCATCTGAAATGCAGTATCTGTATTGTCCTTTTCCTTATTCTTTCTGAAGTGGTGACACAAATCTCTATCACCTGGCTTGATATTTTTCCTGGAGCAATGTGATATTTTTAGAAAGCTCTAAAATACAGGGATTTTGGTTTTGTGGTTTTTTTTGGCTATTCTTTCTTCAGATGAAGCTGTACAACTGGTCTCCAAGTAGAAACATTTAATTGAGAAACATATGAAGAACTGAATGATGCAAAATATATTTGTGAACAATGAAGTAAAAATAGTAATGTTTCATGTTCATTATAGCATTATTTATAATAGGTGAAAATTGAGAATACTGTAAATGTGCCTAAATGAGGGATTGGTTAAAGAAATTATATGCTATCCATATGTTGGATTATTATGCTGCCCTGAAAAGTCATATTTTAGAACAGATTTTAAAGGTATAAGAGAAGTGTTTATGATTGATTAATAAATGATAA
>NW_017731397.1:705764-709082 GCF_001890085.2 Hipposideros armiger | reverse complement strand
AATCTCCAACCCCTCTCCCCCACTCCCCAGAGGTGGGAGGCAGGGTGAGGGGTTGGACTAGAAGTTCCAACCCTCTAACCACCTGGTTAGTTCCTCTGGTGACCAGCCCCATCCTTAGGTGACCTAGGGGCGTTGCAAAAGTTACCTCATTAACATAACAAAAGACACCTTAATCATTCTCGCCACTTAGGAAATTCCAGGGGTTTTAGGAACTCTGCTAGGAAGGGCTCGCAGACCAAATATATATTTCTTATTATAAGTATAACTATATAATTCTTATTATAAATCACAGTATCACTATTAGATACTTTAGTATCTCCTAATTGGTCTTCTTGCGTCTATCCTTGCCCTTCTCCCCAAAGCAGCCAGTGACCCTTTTAAAGCCAAAGTCTCATATCACTCCTCTGCCACAGATGCCCCAGGGACTCCCCATGTCACTTAGAATAAAGCCAGGTCCTTAGAGGGGACTGCATGATCCACAGCCCCCTCCCCCGTGGTCCCCTCCCTCTTAACTCACTGACCTCTTTCCTTTTTTCCCTCTTGCTCCCTCTGCTTCAGCACCACAGACCTGCTTACTGCCCCAACCTCATCATGGCCTTGTACTGACTGCTCCCTCTGCTAGAATGTTCTCCCCTCAGACATCCACAAGGCTCAAGTAAGCTCAGATAGCCTCCACGAGGCCGGCTCTGGCCATCCTATTTAGAATTGCAATCTGCCCCACTTCCTGTCTAAATTCCAAGCTCCCCCTGTGGGGGCAGCTAGACAGGTTTGAAACAAGGACCTGCTCCTTGCTAGCTGTGTATAAGTTGGAGCCAATTATTTAACTTTGCTGAGCATCATTGCCTTTTCTGTAAAATGGGACAAACACTTCCTACCTATAGGACTATCACATGGATTCCATGAGATCATGTTCATTGCACGGTGCAGAATCTGGCACAAAGTAAGCATTCATTCAGTACATCGGAGCTGTGGTGAGAGGGTAAGTGGAAAGGGGAGAGAGAGGGCAAATCTGGCATTTGAGAATTAGAATAACTCAGAGGTGGGAGCATCTATGTGAATGAAGGTGCAGAGGTTTGCAAATTGACCTGTAGGGCAGAATTTCTCAAACTCATTTATTTTATGACAAATATAGAACATAATATACNAGAAACATATGAAGAACTGAATGATGCAAAATATATTTGTGAACAATGAAGTAAAAATAGTAATGTTTCATGTTCATTATAGCATTATTTATAATAGGTGAAAATTGAGAATACTGTAAATGTGCCCAAATGAGGGATTGGTTAAAGAAATTATATGCTATCCATATGTTGGATTATTATGCTGCCCTGAAAAGTCATATTTTAGAACAGATTTTAAAGGTATAAGAGAAGTGTTTATGATTGATTAATAAATGATAAAAGCAAATGATAAAGTAGTATGACTTATTCCTCAATCCAACTATTATTTAGATGTGTATTTTTCTCTTTTCCAAAAATACTGTTTTTTTTTAAATTTTTGCTCTCAAGTTTATTATTGGTTTGTAGTTTTTATATTATTGTGGACAGACAACACGGTCTCTATGATATTTGTTGTTTGGAATTTGTTGACATTTTCTTCTGATTTGGTACAGGCCTTAGGGGCAGTCAATTTTTATAGTGGTATATTGGCTGGATTTTCATTTCACATGATAACTCAAATTAATTCCCATACACAAAATTGGGCTTGACATCTCTATCTTTCTCACACATCTCCCACACCAAGGTATATGGTATTAATATTTGTGCTAGATACTTGTCTGGATTTTGGCAGCAAAGGAATGCAAAGGACACATTTTTGGCCAGTTCTGATATAAAATCTAATGTCTGAGCCTATGGGATTCACCATTTTCTTTTTTGGGATTGGCATTTTATGATTTAAATATGAATCAGCAGATGATGATCTATTGGTTGACCTTAGCTGTAGATCAGGATTTCCAAACTCCAACATTATTGACATTTTGAGCCGGATAATTGTTTTTGAGGGTTGGAGGGGCTGTCCTGTGCCCTGTAGGATGTTTGGCAGCATCCTTGGCCTCTATCAACTAGATGCCAGTAGCAAAGACCCTGCCTCGCCATTTGTGACAATTAAAAATGTCTCCAGACATTGCCACATGTCCCCTAGAAGGCAAAATCACCCCCCGTTGAGAAATGGCAAGTTCCCTTTTAAAACTAGTGACTAAGTGTGAGTTCCATTGAGTCAATAGCACATTTATTGAGTCTTTAATGTGTACAAGGCACTGCACTTTTACAGAGCAGCTTTATTTAGGCACAGAGACAGAAAACTGTAGTCTGCCACATTCCCATGAAGCCATCTGTGTCACAAGACGACATTATAACACCAGGCTGCAATCTGTACAATGGAGGCTATCACTCTGTCCTCTTAGAGTTCTTGGGAGAATGTGTGTACAAGGGTCAAAGACTGCTGGGACATTGCTGTTACTCAATAAACTGTAGCTTTTACTATTATCATTATCCAAACTGAGCTCAGGCATATAGACCAGGGCCCATCATCCAGCTTGACTAGTGTCCCACTTCAGCTCATGATACATGCCACCCCCACACATCTTTCTGAAATGTTTTTTATCAGAACAACCTCAGTGTCCATGAACAAACAAACCAAAAAGAAAACACATGAGTTAAAGAAAATAATGTGATGCAAACAAGTGTTTGGCTAATAGTTCAAGTTCATGCTCCGAGACCTCTCTGCATGGGAAGGAAGAACAGTGGTCCCTGCTTTAGCATGTGGCCCCCACACACCATTTATGTCTTGGGTGGCACATGGATTCTACTGCTGGAGGAGTGAATGGTTGTGAGGAGATTTCTTCAGCCTGCTTCATTATCTATTTTAAACTATCAGAGCTCCATCTGAGCGGGCCAACAGGAAGCCTGCTTTTGATTTAACTGTGCTCTGAACAAGCTCCTTCGATGGCTTTCCAAGAATTAATTACAGAGCTTAGTAAAGGCGCCTGCCGCAAAGTCCCAAGGATGGCTTTATGAGCAATTACAGCAGCCGCACTGATGCCAGCAGCATAAGAATTTCCTTGGAGGACTGCTTGGAATGAGAGGACTAGCTTGTGGAAATACAGGCACGCAGGGTTCCCATCTAGAGCTTACAGGAGAATATAGAGTCACAAAGATAGAAGAGATCGGTTCCCTGTCACACAACAAACATCTGGGCTATTGGGCACTTGTAGACCTCGGCTTGTGTAATTGGACTGACAGAGAGAGGGAGAGGGAGAGGGAGAGGGAGAGGGAGAGTCCGTTATAGACAGACTGGATTCTGACTGAAAGGAAA
>NW_017731397.1:704594-705537 GCF_001890085.2 Hipposideros armiger | reverse complement strand
GGGGAAGGTGCAGAACCGAAGAATGCTGGGGTCTAGTTGCATGGCCGTGTAGTGTAGAATCCTGCACACTGCTTACAACTCTGAGGATAAAGCAAATCCATCCAGGGGTTCTGAACCAACTGCAGCATCAAGCGAGTTCCTGAAAGCATGTTTACTTTAGGAGGGCAGATTGAATATGGCTGGATTCCTGGCCAAACAGTTTCAGTTGGTTGTGTCAGCAGCATGGGATGGCAGGACGTGGAGGCGAGGCCAGTGGGAAGCCAACTGAGGGACGGTGGTTCCTTTGCTGAGCAAGGATGGCAGGAGCCTTCCTGGGACAGGTATCAGTTGACTCCCGCAGGGCAGGCTCTCTTCTCCCTTGTACGGGATGAAGCTGAAATGGCTTTCCATGGCTACTTAGTGAATGAACGAATGAATGAATGATCGGTGCTGGTAACTTCCCACTCCTACCATTTTGAGGAAACTCTAGTGTAGTGCAAGATCTTCAGCCTCCCCTTCATAATAGTAATGATGGTAGATTCCAGAAGGGTTGAAATGTCAATATAAATATCTGCCCGTGCAGTAGAGGCTACGTGGGACATAGTTAGGATTCCCTCACCGAAGATCTGTGTGTCCCCTCTCTCCTTGTGTCCAGGGCTGTCAGATGCTAGGCCAGCTCTGCAGCCATGAAACTTAGTCCCCCAGTGACAGTAATTAAAGAGCATGGCCTCTGGAACTCTACCGCACTTTCTGGTTTTGTCTAGTGCCAACATTTTCATGCACACAATAAATTCCATGGTTGCTTCTTGCCCAAACATCTGTGAGTTTTCTATATAAAGGCCTAGGGCCCCTGGCCAAAACCTATTACCATAGTTGAGAAAAATAAATGTAAAAATTAAATTTTGCTTCCCCGATTGTCAAGCAATCCTTTTGCTCTTAAGCATTTCTCCCTGTTCTTACCAAT
>NW_017731397.1:698851-700444 GCF_001890085.2 Hipposideros armiger | reverse complement strand
CTCAGGGATCCAGGTTTCCTTCATCTCAGTAAGTGGTTTCCAGGGTCACTGAAAAAGGAGGTAGGCAAGTGTGGGGAACTCACTTCTGTTGCTAAGTACTCTGAGCCAAAGTGATACAGTCCGTCAGCCCTTCTGCTCATAGCCTTTGGCCAGAGGTAGTCACACGGCCCCTGGACTCACTGCAGCCGAGGCTGGAAACGTCAGCAAACCCGTGGACCGTTTGGAAAGTACTACTGCCTCCTCTACAGACTGATTTTGGTTTGATTTTAATTCTCTCTTTTAAACTTTGAACTCGAAATGTTAGTGATAACATTGATTCAAGTTTTACCTGAAATAGGTGACATGATCCCCCTTGTAATACTTCTTTGATGCCCTCACCTTTCCTTACACTTCATTATTTTCAAAGGCCTTTCGCATGGTTCATCTCATTTGATTGCAACAGAAAGAATTTCTGCTAGTCAAGGGGACTGCTGTACTCCCTTTTCATTTTCTCAGGGTCAGCAGCTGTGGTACCTGGGAAGGAGGGTCTACAGCATAAGGAGGGTACATCCTGTGAGCTCAACCCCTGGGACTGGTCTGTCACGCCGAGTTACAGCCAGAAGCAGTATTTATTTCATGACTGGAATTAAATCTTGGTAGGCTGCTACCTTATCTTTTGTTCCCTATCAGCGATGTCAGCAATAGGCTCGGCTTCTTCTTGTCTGTGTTGGTGGAAGCTGAGAAGATTGGAGGAAAGGTTTGAAGGATGTGGGTGGGCCGGGGCTGGCAGGGTTGAGCCTGGGAGGCAGGATGAAGCTATTCCATTCCCTAAAATGTGGAAAGCCTGGCATTGAAAGCTGCTCACAGCCTTATCTAGCATCTTTGTTTCAATACTTACGAAAAACAGTGGAGATGATTCTAAAATTAAAAGGGCACTAAAATAAAAATAAAATGTGAAATGGCATGGAAAGATATGAGTAGCTGAAAGTTCTGGATTGTGGAATAATTTGCTTTGGTGGTGGCGATGGCAAACTGAAATTTCAACTTTTCCTCCTAGTGTATTTTGTCAAAACGTTATTGCCAGTATAGCAGATAGAGCCCACTTACTGGTTTCTGAAGAAGGCCAATAATGAATTTGTTTACGGCTTGATTGGCCAGAGCTCTAACTTTAGCCTCTAGGTCCTCAACTAATGCCGACAACTTTGACCTAATTTTGGGAGGCAATTCTATTTGGCTGGGCTGCTGAGCTCTTTCTCAGAACCTCTTCTCAGGAGAGCTGCCAAATGCTCTTTCTGTAATTGTGTTGTAAAGTCTGAGGAAAGTTGTCTTGGGTCATTGCCCAGGACCTAATGCCCCAATTGTAGACGTACATGGTTGCAATCTGTATATTCCATTAGAGCTGAAACCAAGCTTCATAAACCTTCTCAACTAGAAAGCGGGGGCTCTCAATAACTAGAAAGGATCTCTGAGCCCTACCAGTTGCCTAATGAGAAGCGAAGAATTTTACCTTTCTATTATCATAGCAATTCCTTCCTCCAGCATGGAAGGTCCTTCTCAGGGCTTTTAAAGCCAGTGTTCCTTTTCATAAATCACAGATCTCAAGCTCAATGTGAG
>NW_017731397.1:664710-698096 GCF_001890085.2 Hipposideros armiger | reverse complement strand
CCAGAGCTGGCCTGTGGGCCTTGCAGGAGAGAACCCTGGGAAGGGCGAGCCCCCTACTCTTCCTACTCTGGGTAGCCGGGAAATACGGCAGGAGAAAGTCCACCAGTAGAAATACCGCTATAGATTGATGAGAAGAGGGAAAGAATGTGGATGGTGGGTCGTGTGTTGGAATGCCTGGAATGGAGCAGCCGGAGTGGAGGGAAAGCTTTGTATCGGGGTGTGGCAGTTAAAACTGAAGGTTTCTTGGGTTTATGCCATCCCCATCTAAATTCCAATTATACCTGAATCCACCGTCCATGAAAGTGTTAACTCTTACATAATCCAAGACAGCATTCAACTATATTTCATATATTACAGTTAGGCTCATCTGGGATTTCAGATACTGGTGTGTGTGTGTGTGTGTGTGTGTGTGTGTGTGTGTATGTGTGTGTGTGTGTGTGTAGAAAGAGATGTGAGAAAACATGCTAATAAGAAAGTCACCTTTTATTTTTTAACAGGAAACCTTAAACCGATATTCCCAAAACATTTCACTGGGTGTTATAATTTGCGTTCTCAATTCCTAACTTTTCTTAAGTACTAGTAGCAATGGATAGGCGCGTTGCAGTAATAAGAAAACCTTACATTTTACATTTACAAAGCATTTTCACATTTTCATTATCTCCTTTGGGCACTCAATACTGTTCCAAATGTTCACCCTTCCTGCTAAGGGTGTTCCATCCAATCACAGAACTAAGGAATGGAAGAGCCCAAATAGAAGCTCAGGTCCCCTGACTCCCAGTCCGCAGCCCTCCCCTCTGCTGCGTCACATCACTTATTTCAACAGTGGGAGTATCTATTGTATTGGCCAAGACAAAAAAATACAACAAGTCTCAATATGGGTGATAGGCATCTTAGCCACTGCTGGTGGGAGCAGAGATTGATAAGCATCCTTTGAAAAAAAGCAGTTTGGGAAAATGTGTTAAGAATCTTAACACTGTTCCTACACTTTGACCCAGTAATTCTAATTCTAGGAATCTAAGTAATTCATGAGAGCTAGGGCCAAAGATTTACAGAGAAATGTGTTTACTGGAATGATATTTTAATATCCAACAATAGGAGATTAGTTAAGAACATTATGGTACATTCCAACAATGAGCTATTACTGAAGTCATTAAAAATAACTTCATTTTTGAAGATTATTAATAATAAATACTGAGAAGATAGTTACAATATAAGATCAAATGAAAAAATTCAGCATCCAGATAGTGTAGCTAGCAGAGAAAGAAAAAAAATATATACAAAAATGTTAACAATGCTTAACTGTGGGTAATGAGATTACAAATAATATTTTAAAAATTTGATACCCATTTCCCATGTTTCCTATAAAGAGAATGTAGTGATTGTATAATTAGAAAAAGATTATATTTTAAATTTTAAAAATGGCCACAACAGTTGGTTAGAGTAAACACTAAAAATAAAGACTGATGAAGGGATGAAAATCATCATTTTACCTAGCTTTGTCTATGAAGTGTATGTCTCATGTTCAGAAAAAACAAACAAACATTTGTAATGCTAATTTGTTATGTTTCCAAGGAGATGATTAAGGATTTATGATACAAAAACAAAAACCACAATTGCAATAGAATGTGTAGCAAACATTGAAAGCTAGAAAAGTGTGGCTCTAAGTAGTTGACTCATTGCTATGATCTAAACCAGTTTTACTAACCGTGCAGGTGGTGACTCTAGGAAGGCTTTGCTACAAGAAGGTCTTAAAAGTTCTTCCATCACGTAGGCTTTTGGCTTCTTCCTTCACGGACTTTGTCCCTGGTTTGTTCTGCATTATAAGGAGGAACAGGCTCATCAGAGGGCAACAGACACAGCAAGCAAAAGCCCAGAGATATTTTGGAACTTTCTAGGTGGGAGCGGAAGTACAGAACTAACTGGTGGGAAAAGCCGCCGAGGGCTTCAGGGTTAACACTTTGCTTTTTGAGACAACTTCAGTCCTTGGAGGGCCTCCAGTCTAAACTTGGAGAATTCATCAACAGGAAAACAAATAGCTGGCGTGCTCTCTATTTACTTTGCCTTCCTCAAGGTTGCAACATAAATTTCCCAACTTCGAAAGCTCTTCAGGCCGAAGAGACATTTTATGAGTTCAGGCCCTTTCGTCCAGTCTGTGTGACCCATGTAGCCCCATTTGGGGAAAACATTGGCGCCACCCCTTGGGGTGCTGTGGAAGGCAGTGCCTTTGGCACTGTTCACTCTCCCAGGACGGACAGTTGTGGGGAAACCAGGACTGGAAAACCATTCTCCAAATGCGAGCTTCTGGGCTGCTTTGGCAAAAATCCACTTAATGCCACAGGAGCAAAAGCCCTGAGACGTTCTCATTGGAGGAATTTACAGCATGGAGGCTTGCCATGCAAAATATCCAGTGGTGTTTCAGTGAAGGGGTGTCCGAATTGTAACCTAGCTAGATCACTTCTGGAAGCAACCTTTTTCGGCACCACTGGAATACGTGTGTCCTCACTCCCAACATTTGCAATTAGCAGAGAAGCGAATGCTGGGAACCACCACATATAATCTAGAAAAGACTGTCAATGCAACATTATAAAAATTGAATATGTGTCAGAAGTGGATTTAGATTCTTTAGGTTAATATTATTTTTGCTATTAGGTAATGAACTGATATGAATTTCCTTGCACTGTGTGATTAGGTTAATTTACTCTGGGATAATCATGCATTTTAAAAATTAAAAATGGTAGCCATATCTTCTTATTATCAATCAAAGTAGCAGAAGCATTACAGAAATGTCGCCATTTTATACTCGATTGTGCTCTTCTAGGCAATCAAATAAGCACTAAAAATGACAAATTACCGTGCTTGGATAGATCTTCATGTTTAAGTACCTACAAATAACTGTCCATTTGTGAATGGTCAAACTTAATCAGTTATTTTTTCTATAAGCAAAATAACTTCTCATAAATAGAAATCTACAAATGATATTAGAGCATTTTAGATCTTACATGTAATAATGCCACAGTATGCAAAAAACAAAATAGGCTCACACCCACAAAAGAAAGCTAAATAGTTTATTCTTTTCTTGACCTTCATAAATATAAGTGCTCTATCCATGGCTCTGTAAATTGCTTAAATCCTTTAATGATTCAAATGTGCTGATAATGTTCCTGAACTCGCTGGAACTATGGTTCTGTTAATATTTTGAAAATTACTTTAATTAACCTTATTTCATCTTGTAGTAGTTATAGAACACTTTTAGATATTTTAACTATGCATTAATTTGTTTCATCATTAACCTTGGATGTTACCCTTGGTAATTATGGTAATTTATAATTTGGGTTGAGTCAGGTGCTAGTGCTTTAGAATAATACCTAGTGCAGGTCCTGTCAATAGCTTGAGGAGTCAGAATTCTTTCGTTTACAAAGGACAGAAAAACAACTTGGAAGGGTGGAAGTAGAGGGGCCATCGTTCAGCAGAAATTTCCCAGGGATGGGTTTTGTTTGGCCATTGACTGTGAGGGAGGAGGCGGGATTCTGAATGGCCCCTGTCAGGCAGCACCCCATATACCCCAACTCCCCCTCCTGACATCAGAGAGACAGGAATCTGTTACAGACAAGAGGGCAAGGAGGAAATCAGTGGCTGGCCTTCAAACAGTGTCCACCATAATAGTTAATAAAATGTACTTTAATATTTACTAGTTTATATTAAGAGCATATATTAAGCCCCTCCACTGCCCCTTTCTTTTCAGACACATTTAGACAGCCACATACTGCCATCATATGCTACTGAGTCCGGGATTTTTACATCTGCACCCTCCATTTGTCACAACTCTCAAAATCCCTCACTGGTTTTTCTAGAAACCCCAATAGTATCCAATGCAACAAACCCCTGCTATGGACACAGTGAGGCCACGGGGATGAAAATGCCAAGTTCCTGCCCTCAGGAAGTTTATCGGGGGCTGGTCTCATGTGCAGAACTCACAAGGCAAGGTCGGCAGTGACAGGAGTAATTTGTGAACAGTCACATCTTTTCTCTGGAAATGCCATGGTAGACCAGAAGAGGGCGAAATTAATTTCAGCACAAGGGGCCCCAGCTGGAATCAACAGTGTTGCAAATGATATACTCTTTCCTGATTTGGTCAAGAGTCTGTGTGATTCAAATTCTCAGTTCTGCCTTTCTCTATATTAACATTATCTTCATTTTAACCACATCATATTCAGTGACAGAAAATGATATCACCTGAACCACTAAAGATACTATTTTAAGCCTAATGTTTTATAGATGTCAAAGTGACATCATTTGAAGTATCAGTGCTTTCAAAGAGCAGAATTCCTTCTATTTATTCTCTGGTGGCCAGCAGTTTTCAAGGTCTTGGTCTACAGACAGCCCTACTCTTGAAGGAAGATGTTTATATTCCCACACATACCACAGAGGTGGGACAGGGGAGGTTATGACATGCCAGGGCAGAGTCATTCGGAGATTCCCATCCTCCTGATGGCACCTCTTCCATCTCATGTTGCTGCCATGGTTGAGAGGGGTGTAGCTGTCTATAGCTGCTCAGCAGAGTACAGGAAAGGTGTTATGTGTGAAGGAAAATTGGGTGGATAAGAGATTGGGCCAAGAATTACAAGACTTTCTCAGACCAGAAAAAGTCTCTAAAGATCACTTGGTTCAATCCTCTTCTTTTACTGACCACCAGGAAGACGGTAACAAGTTCCCTACACTGAACTGGAGCAAGGCCCCAGGGCCCCTGGGTGGGTGCAGAAACCTTCATGGACGCCGTAATCTTTTCTTGTATATTATTTATTAAAGGCTAACTATTTACTAAACAACCCCAAATCACAGGGGCTTAACACAGAAGTTCCACCTTGCTCGTGGAAACATTTAATGTCAGTGTTTGGCGGGCACCTTCCATGCAGTGATTCAGGGACACAAGTATCTTTTATTCTGTGGCTGGCTCCCCCCTCCTCAGAGGCCTGGAAGTTAGTTGTTGGACTGAGCCAGGCAGAGAGGAAGAGTGCAGGATTATGTAGGAGATGGACAGGGCTGGCAGTGGGGTACCTCGCATCTCCCACTGGCTAGAAGCTACTCACAAGGCCCACCTTACTTCAAGGGAGGCTGGGAAATGTAGTCCAACTGTGTGCTCAGAGAGAAGATGGATGGGTATGGACAAGTGCACAACTATGTCATTTTTAGTCTTTGGCAGGTTTATCTTGAGTAGTAAAGGGCACATGATCTTTGCAGGTGAATGGACTTAGGTTTGGATACTGGTTGTGTGAACTTCGGCAAAGAATTAACCTCTTCCTGTCTCAGTTTGCTCAGCTGGGA
Source organism: Hipposideros armiger (assembly GCF_001890085.2). Taxonomy (NCBI): domain Eukaryota; kingdom Metazoa; phylum Chordata; class Mammalia; order Chiroptera; family Hipposideridae; genus Hipposideros; species Hipposideros armiger. The sequence continues at coordinate 692,774 of NW_017731397.1, read as the reverse complement.
AATGGAGATAGCTTGGGTGGGGGTGGGGGGGTCACTGTGAGCATTAAATGAGATAATGAATGTAAAATGTCTATGTCATAGTATAATCTCACCTTGTTTTTACAAACCATTGGGACTAGATGGAAGAGGGTGGAGGAGGAAACAGACTGACTTCCTGTATCCCATTTTGACCAACCCTCGGTACCAGGACTCCCAAGCGAGACCCAGCTGAGTCCAGAAAACATGTTCCATGAGATGTTAAGAGTGGTGGCATGTTCCTCCATCTCTTGCTGAATTCTAATTGACATAGGACTTTCAAAGGGAAAACACAACACCTCCACAAGCATTATTTCATTTAATTAATAAAAATCCCGTCACTTAGCATGCAGTCCCAGTAAGAAAGCTTTAAGGCTTTGTGCTCAGCCTGAGACTGTTACATCTAGAAAGCAGTGATTTTTACTTTTTTCTGTGGAAAAAACGTATTTCTGGAGAGCCTTGAAAAGAGAAATAATTTAAACAGAAGCGTCACCTTTCACATAGGGATTTTGGTGCTTTTAGACTAAATCTGGCTCACAGGAGTGAAGAGAACCACCTTCTCACTGTAGTAAGCCCAGGGCCTGGCACATCAAGGGCTTCAAAAAATATTTGCTGGTATTGAATTAATAAATAAATGTAGTTACATAGGTAATAAAAATGAAGAAACTCTTGGGCCTGAGACAATAAGATTTTTTTTTTTTTGCGTGGGGGGAACCCCTGCATTTCACTTACGGATTTCCCGAATGGTTTCTTTAATTGTAAAGCTAACAATAAAACACACATACCCAAAGCGATATTCTTACAGGGAGGTAACACAAAGAGGAAGCTGGATTGTATCTTCCTTTGTAGGGCACTGTCCTTCAAAATAATCTTCCATGCCGTCTAGTTAAGATGAGGGTTAATAGCATATTGAAAGTAATAAATAAAACGACGTCCGGGCCTCAGAAGGTTAATTTTTTTTTTCAAGATATTTTCTCAAATCCAAGGGTAAAATGGCGCCTGAAATCACAAAACGTGGTCCTATAGTGCCCCCTGGTGCTCCTTCCTTGGAATTGTCAAAGCCTGAAATTGTGCTCAGCTGGAGTCATTAGCATGCGCCTTGATTTATTTATGAGCCTGGTACTTTGCAGGGCAGGCTTACTTGGAGAGAGAGTGGGGGATTCAGGGGGCTTGAAAAAATCCTTTCTTTTAGCCCCTTTTCAAATGGGTTTCCACCATAATGTCAAAGTAGCTAGTACATTAGCCCTGGTATAAGATTTAAAAACTGAAGCCATTTGTTATCTCGTAAAAAAGCTCTTTTACCTCCAAAAATTATTGGCTTTTTTTATTTTCCAGAAGGCAGATTATTAAGCAGTTTCTTTTGCCCATTAAGAGGTTCTTTCTAAATCAGTTGGACAGAGGACAGTTTTTAATTTCACATGCAATAATTGAGCCATTCTTTATTTTTTTTTCTTGAGACCTATTTAAATAAAAGACACACAGAGCTAGTCTATAAAATAAGAATGTTGTGGACAAAATTAAAATATTGTAAAAGACAGTACTGTGTCATTAAAAAAGCATTGTTGAAATTTATTCCAATAAGGATATTTATAGTCCTAGGAACGGGAAAGTAGTTAAATTACACATATTTGGCAAGTGAAAATGGTGAAAGATAATTAAGAGTTTGAGATTGTTGGTTATTTACTGATGCATCTGGCTTAACTCTAAATGCTGCAGCCAAAATTGTGGAATGATGAAAAAAGAAAGACCTTTTCTCCCTGCCCTCCCCCCCGGCCCCCACCTGTGATGATGAAAGTTAATTTAATTCAGTTTGCAGATATTTAATGTGCCAGGTCCTGTGCTTGGTAGTGGCATAGTGGGGTCCCTGACCTTCAGGCTCCGGGCCCAGGAGGGAGACACGCTGGCAATACCCGCCATTCCCAATTCGTGGGAGTTGATACTGGGCTAGAGAGGGAGCACACAGGAGGAGTCTGTAAGGATGGAGGAATCAGAGGACATTTTCCTGGAGGACATGACCTTGGATGACAGGAATTAGCCCAGTGGGCAAGAGGGTTAAGGGTGTTATAGGAACAGGCACCAGCACAGGCCAAGGAACCAGCATAGCACCGCTTCCTAGCAAGGGTGTGTGGAGGGAAAGAGGGTTAAAACTCCAGAGGCCCCCCAGTGTGCTGTACTAAGCCAAGGAGCTTTATACCAAGAGTCCTGGTGTGCTTTGGAGGATTTAGGCAAGAGAGGCACATGAGCAGCTTGGTAGCCAGCCTATGGAGGTTGGGCGGGGTGGGGGGGGGACCAGCTGAGGCAGATCACAGATTTTCAGGGGGCAGCAGTAGGGCACCTCCAGTTCTCTCTCCCGGCTTTGTGAGAACAGTCACCGATGCTTATGGAGATCCTTGTGACACGAGGATGGAGCTCAGGGTAAAGAAAAGGCAGGAGCTCCTTGGAGCCTGACATGTCCTCGTTTAAACCCTGCTTGGGCCCTGCCAACCTTGGCAGATTTCCTGACCTCTCTCAGCCTCGGGTTTGTTTCACGAGTAAACTGGGCACGATGATACCTAGTGTACAGGGCTGGAGAAGGTGTATCAAATGTGATTGGCAGACGGGCTGGAACATTGCAGGTGCTCTGTAAATGATACCTAATCTTTGTTAAAGATAAAATTATTCATATCACAAAAGCTCCAGACCAAGCCAGGCCTATGTGTGTTCTGTCACAGCATCCCAAAACCAACCCATAGCGTGCTCTGCAGTATTTTTATATGATTATACAATTAATGCCTGCTCCTTCTTTCTGGCCTATCAGCCCCACGAGGGCTGGGGCTGTGTCTACTTGATCACCGCGGGTCATGTGCACTACCGGTGCTAACAATAGCTGTCAATCAAAATCTAGAACACTAACAGCACCAAATGCTGACAAGGATGTGGAGGAATAGGAACTCACATTCGTTGCCGGTGGAGATGCAAAATGGTACAGCCACTTTGGAAGACAGGCAGCTTCTTACAATTTTACACGTACTCTTACTATATGATCCAACAATCGCACTCCTTAGAATTTACCCCAAAAGTCGAAAACCTATGTCCATACAAAAATCTACACACAAACGTTTCTGGCAGCTTTATTCATAATTACCAAAACGTGGGAGCAACCAAGATATCCTTCGGTAGGTGAATGGATAAACTGTGGTCCATCCAGACAGTGGGATCTTATTCAGTACTAAAAAAAAAATGAGCTGTCCGCCATAAAAAGACATGGATAGCCTGAAATGCATATTGCTGAGTGAAAGAAGCCAATCCAAAAGCCAATCGTACCTGCTGTACGATTCCCACTCTATGCCATTTTGGAAAAGGCAAAACCATGGAGACAATAAAAGGATCAATGGTTGCCGGGGTGGGGTGAGATGAGTAGGCGGAGTACAGGATTTTTAGGGCGGTGAGACTACTCTGTATGAGACTGTAATGATGGATACATGTCATTATGCATTTGCTTACAATGTATATCATATGTATATGTATATTATATGTTTACAATATTAGACACCCAGACTTATAGAATGTACACCAAGAGTGAGCTGAAAGGTAAACTATGGATTTTGGGTGGTAATGATGAGTCTTATGAATTTATTGATTCTAAGGGATGTACCACTCTGGTGGGGACATTGATAGTAGGGGAGACTGGTGTGTGTGTGGGGGGGTAGGCAGGGGACATATGGGAAATCTCTATACCGTCCTATTTTGCTATGAACCTCAAACGGCTCTGAGAAAACATTGGGTTGTCGGAAAAGTCATGACGTATTTTTTCTCCGTTTTTCATTGCAAAAGTGCATCATGACTTTTCCGACAACCCAATAAAAGATAGCCATCAAATGAAAGACTAAGGAGAATGGCTGGGGGCAGCTCTGCCAACATCTCATCTTGCTAGGGTGATGACTAAAGTGAAAAATGGTAAAGGAGACCTCTGTTTGGGGGCAATATTTCCCATAATCCTATGATTCTGGGACTGGTAACTTGTTTGGAAAAAAGCCATTGAATTAGGGGCATTCGTGTCCTCATGGTAGCCAGGCGGGAGGACAGAGTGAGTCGTGGCTGAGAGAGCTGGCTTTCGAGTCAGGACTACCTGGCCTGGAGTTCCAACCTCATCACAAACTTTGCTGCACCTCCCTTTCCTCATTCGCAGAAGAGGGGTGAATTGCTTTATTTGCAGAGTCCTTCTGAGGATTAAACAAGATAATTCACTTAAAACCCTTAGCACACACTCACACCTGTTATTACTGACTGTTGAATTTACTGATGAAAAAAAAACTCTTCCAGTGTCTGGTTCACTGTTCTGTAAGGCAGGAAAGACAAATAGTGGCGCCACATGTATTCTTTACAGTAGAGACAAACTATCCTGTTTTCAGCTTTACATTTTTTTAAAAAATCTTAAAAACGATAGTAACTCCTTTTGCATCACTAAATTCACATCAAAATTGTCAGTGTATAGACAGAAGTTGTATCGTTATAATTAGTTAACACTATGCACTGTTTTCAGGTTTCTCATAGCCTTCTTTTAATCTGTGTGTGTATGTATACGTATTTTCATGAAATAGAGAAATTAATGTATTTCTCTTTCGATATAAATATAGGAGTATTTATTTATTTTTATACAAACATAGAAACAATGAGAGACTAGATGAGTTTGACTACATTCCCAGGCCAGTCCTGTGTTGGTACCAGAGCTAAAATCCTGGTCTCCTGGGGTGTTTTATGAGCAACTTTTGGTGTAGTTTAATTCGTTGTCCAATGTCTTCCCTCTCTCCCTTCCCTCCTTCCCTCCCTCACTCCCTTTCTCCCTCCCTCCTTTCCCTTTTCCTTCCTCCCCTCCCTCCCTTCCTCCATTCAGCAAACTTGGGTTAAGGGTTTGCCTTGCAGACAGTGTAGCAGCAGATGCTGATGCAAAGACAAGTTCATGTTCTCAAGGAGCTCAGAGTCTGTGGCAGAGGTCCGCAGAAGGGTGTGGGGAGAACCCTATGGTGTGTTTGGGAAATTTGGACTGATGTTGGTGGTGTTCACAAAAATGGGGGGGGGGCAATGAAAAACATTCAGTGCACAGAGGCATTCCTGCCGGAGGTCCCACATGCCTAAGACACACAGCAAAGCGCTGTCCTACCTTCTGCTCAACTGTCAATGTCCCATCAGACAGTCACTGATAGGTGAAAAACCTGCTTATCATTATCTGAGCCTAATTTCATATTTAAACAGAAAGGTTTAGATTTAATTTTTAAAAATGTTTTGGCATTCTGAACGTCCACCATGAAAATGAAAAGATGGTAGTTGGTTGTGTTCAGAGCCCTACTACGAGCTTTTCTGCTACGTGGGACAAACGCTGCCCGGCATTTGAGTCGCCTACATAGCGTGCCTCTGTGGGTCCACAGTTCCAGCTGCAGCATCCGTGGGGGCTCCACCCAGAGGAACAGGCATTGGCTGTACCATCGTGTCTTCTCGGACTCCTGCTGGAACATTTATTTACTTGTTGACTGTATATATTTTATCACAAATTACTCTCACTTTCCTTTATATTACAGATAGGGCATTATGTTAACTTTTTGTTGGTGGCGCTGCACTTCTGTGTTTCAGCATGTCGTGCATGAATTTCATTTCTGGAGAGAAAAGGCAGGTGTTACAGAAGATTGGTTCTAAAAGGGGGCTGTAGGGTGGCCAATGGGGGAAGAGAGGCAGGAAAGGAGGTCAGCATTGAGCTGGTTAGAGCAGGGCCCCCGACTGGGACTGGGTGTGGAGTCCCTGAATAAAAATAGACTGAAGCAATTTAATTTAAAATGCCGCTAGGACTGACATAGTGTTAGCCAGAAAGAAACAATCATTAACAATCAAGCCAAAATATCTTCTAACTAGCATCAGAGTGTGTGGTGAGAACTTTGTGCTCTGATTTCCTTAACTTCTACCATGACTTTGAACCTTAGTTTTCACACCTGTAAAATCATGGAGCTGAGTTCAATTACCTGTCAGGTGCCTTTCTTTGCTAAAATTCTAAAATCAGCTACAGCAGCTGATCTTATAGTACATCTGCCTTAGTTTTCTTAGATCCTGACAATGAGCTTCATAAAGATGCATAGGTTTTGGGCCAGCTGAGTAGCGCATTGGTTAAGAGCTGGCTTGGGACGTCAGTTCTGAGCAGCAGAGCCCCGGTTCAGATCCCACATATGAGGGCCAGTGACACTGCCCTCTACAGCTAAGATGCTGAACAACAGCTCAACCTGGAGCTGGGCTGCTGAGAGTCGCCGTTGACGGCGTAGGCTGCAGCCCCTGCTGCAGTGGGTTGCCATGGGCTACCGTGTGTAGCCAGCAGCCAGCGTGAGCGGCCAGCAGCTGCAGTGAGCCGCTGTCCAGAAGCCGGCGACTGATCTGCCTTGCCTGGGAAGAACACAATGATGGTGCCAACTTGGGCCAGTGAAGCAACGTCCTCCACAACTAGACTGAAGAAGAAGAACAACAACAACAACAAAGGCATAGGTTTCTTTTTTCATATTGTTTTCCAATAAAAATTTTAAGACTGACTTTTTTCAATGTCAAGGAAAGTTTATTAGACAATTTTGACATCCCAGGCACTATACGTAAATAATTACACATCTTTGTATTACAATCACAAAACTGTTATTACTACATTCAGTTGAGAAATTTAAGAACTTAAGAACTTCTCCAAGGTCATATTGGTATAAGAACTGAAATTCATGTCCAGGTCCATCAGACTTCAAATCCTACATTGTTTTCTATTATGAATATATGCTTCTTACTAACTAGGTTATCTTTCAAGAATGCTTTGTTTTCCCATTTTATTATTAGTTTCAGCTGTACAAAACAATGCACTAGTTATTCTTTTCCCCCTCACAAAGTGACAACCCCCCTCCCCTATCTACTGCCCCCCTCATCCCCAATATCATACATATCTATTGCAATTCCATTGACTCCTCTTCTCACACTATACTCTATATGCCATGACTATATATGTATTAAATTTTAGTTGACATATAATATTATTCAACAGCAGCTTCAGATGTACAATGCTGTGGTCAGGCCTCTACACCGTCCATGCAGTGGTCCCCCTAACAAGACATGAGTCTATCTGGCCCCCTAAAAAATATTTACAACATTATTGATTATATTCCCCAAACTGTCTTTTCTATCCCTGAGGCAACATTGTGGTTGCCAATTTATGTTGTCTCGTCCCTTCCCCTTCTCCCTCATCCCCACCCCCATCGCATCTAGCAATCATCAGTTTATCCTCTGTGTAAGACTGCTTTTAAAAGATAAAGATCTGGCATAAGGTGAAACAAAACCCTGCAATTTCTATAAATCCTCAATTTTATGGATTTTTTACTTAACATAAAACTGCTGGGCAGAGTCTAATAAAGATGTATGAGTTTCCAATCGAGCTCTACTAGCCATTTGCTGTGTGACCTTAAGTTAGTTGCTTAACTTCTCTCAAAATGGGATTAAGAATTACCCCGAGTACCTCTAGTTCTGTGAGATTTAAATGAGGTATCTCTTCAAAAACACTTAAATACACCGTGCCATTCAGTTTTGCAAGATGAGAAGTTCTAGAGATCCGGTGCACAGCAATGTGAATGTACTTAATACCACTGAACTGTACACTTAAAAATGGTTAAGATGGTAAATAATATGTTACTTTTTTTTTTTTACTACAACTTATATATATGGAGAGAGAGGGAGTGAGAGTGAGATTAAGTGCTGAACAAATATACGGTACCTATTATTATACATTTCCTTTTATTTTCAGGTGGGTCTCAGTCTGCCCACATATTCATTCCACAAATAAGGACCAAATGTCTGTACGCAAGGCACTGGGCTAAGCCAGGGAGGCCCAGAGGAGAGCGCTGTCACTGACCTCAAGAAGCTAAGGCTCTAGAAGCAGAGGCCATTGCTAGTGAGGGTGAGGGCGCTATGGCAGAAAGGTGACCAGCGGGATATGGAAACTCTGAGGTCAGCTTTACACTCTCTGAGTGCTTATTGTGGGGAGACCCCGGGGTCAGGTGAAAATAAAGGAGAGGACTAGTCAGAGAAGGCTTCCTGGAATGTTTGGGGCCTTTGTCTTCAAGGACAGAGTGGAGCTGACCAGGCTGAGACAATGCCTCTGGATTCTCTGATATCAGGCCTGGGGAATGCTGGTTCCACGTTGGGCACCAAGGTGGTTATGGCGGGGATAGATAAAAAGCCAACCAACCAACCAACTAACCAACCAACCAATCAACCAACCAACCCATGCTTACGCAGAGCATCAAATGCCAGCAGGAGTGAAAAGACACAGCCTTATTTTCTCAAGGAAGATCAAACTCCCATAATTGAAAAGTGCCACCATTCCTTCTGCTAAAGCCAGGGTCTATCCATCGCTAGGGCATATAGGTCCTGCACCCCCCCCGCCGTGTACCTCCTGTGGTCCAGGCAGGCAGGTGTGCTGTGTCCACTGCTCGCTTATCCCCGTGGGCCCAGCTTTCACACTGTCCAGAATCTAATTGGGATGGCATTTCCATCTACTTGCAATTCACTAACCTAACTCAGTGCAGACAAGCTCCCTCCTTCCGCTGCCCAGAGAGGCAGGAGATGAGATGGGAAGTGATGGGCATGTCTCTTGCCACCCACGTGAGCTCTTGAGTTAATCTGTATCTGGGCCTCATGACTCAACAAATTATTTTGTGCACTTGCTTTATTGCAGACTAGTGGTTATAATAAAATTAGTTCTATTCCACATTTTTGGCTCATAATTAGAATTACATGAACAAAACAGATACAATCTCACCAAGCGTTCTATGGCTGAAAAATTGAACGGACTGTACACATTTTTTTGTTTTTCACTCCTCCAGTTTCATTTCTAGGTCATTTTCAAAACCCTTAAAAGAATATGACCTATTTCAACTGAATTTTCCTACAGCTCTTAGGTGGGGTGACTCTATAATTTAGCATCCAAACTGAGACAACTGCAAAAGTGAAAGAGAGGCTATTAATAATTTAGCCAGGACAATAGCACAAGCCAGGACTGCCCCAGGCAAACTACCATGGGTGGTTACCCTACTTTTAAGGTCATGCTGCTCCTTTCCAACAGTCCTGAATTAGTCTTTCTAGGTCATGCTGCTATTTCTAATTGTCTTTTTTTAATGTTAATTTGGGGCAATTATCTTCATAAATTAAAATTTTTCCTTTGCTCTATGGATGGCTACTGTGCAACTTCAGAATAATTTTGAGACATTAAAATGGCAAGAAACAAAGCATATATTTACATCTAGACATTTGCGATCGCTCGGGACTTTCTTTAACGTGACTTCTGCAAAGGGTCAGGGGAAATCTGGGGTGGCATTTCTTTTTGGGGGGGGAGGGGGCTGGCATTTCTTTACTTCAAACTTGCGGCCTGGGTCAAACCATGAGAATGTACTTATCGTCACCTTAGGCTGAGGAAACTTTGCACAAAGTAATATTATAGTCTCTCTCCATTACACAAAAGTCATATTTGAGCAAATGAAAAGTTCACCCTTTGGCATGAAAATGGAATATACATCAGTAAATATGAGACTGTTTTTCTGGGAAATAACCCTCACTTGGAAATATCCAGGTTGCATCCAGAGATCCTGACCTCAACTCCAGGTTGATTCAAGTGAAACTGGCTGTTTAGTATCCCTGCCTTCAAGGCTGCCACCAGCCATCCATTATCCACTCTTGGCTGGTCAAGGAATGGTTTTCCGTATTAAAGTACGAGACTTTCTGCTCTTGGTTTCTCCGGTGATCCTGAGACATGTGAACCTAAGGCAAAAATGTAAAAGTACTTGTGGGTCCTTGAAGCAACAGCGATTTCACTAAGCACAAGACTGTATCTAAGATTATGCCCTGCCTACTGCCCTACCTGTCATACAAGTTTGTGTGAAGACCAACTGTGGTAATAATACATCATATATGGATGTATTTTGCTAACTGTAAAGCACCCTAACAGTGTGAGTTACTATTGGTAATTCAGAGTTTTCTAGACGGAGTTGAAATATTTTGGCAGTTGCAGAATGAAGCGTAGCATATCCAAATCTACGCACGATAAATCATGTTCTCAGTGTTCTGCTCCACGGAAATGTCGTTTACATATTTCTCTGACTGTCAGATGCAACTTAGACTTAGCAAGGCAGGTAGTAGCCTCAAGTTAAGACCTATATGGAGTCCTTGTGAGCTCTAGAGAACAATGGCTGCCAAGCAAAAAAAAGGAAGAAAAGGAAGGGAGAGAGAGAGAGAGAGAGAGAGAGAGAGAGAGAGAGAGAGAGAGAGAGATCTTGTGATGGTTTCAGCAGAACAATTTGCAATTCTTCCTAAGTGACCAGGACAACTCATCCAAAGGAAAATCTTGTTAGAGTGAGACCATATTTTCCCTCAGCACAAGAAGACAGAGGTGGCAGATGAACTGGAATTGCCCTACCACCTTGCAATGTGTGGAAGAGATTTGCTTTCTTTCTCTCCATGTGTGTTGGGTCTCAGGCACCCACGCTGACACGGGCAGGACATCACTGCAGAGAAACAGCTGAAGCCCACACACGAGACGCCGCCTGCAAGGAACTGTTGATAAAACAAATCTTCATCATTGTACAAATTATCATGCTTTATCAAGGTTGTTTTCTCTCCTATCTCATAATAAACCTGTCTGTACTGCATGCATGTGTGTGTGTGTGTTCACGCACTGTTGAGTGTGTGTGTGTGTGTGTGTGTATACGTGTTTGATATCTCATCTGGTGTGATTAAAGGAGAAAACGGGGGGGCCTGTTCTTTGTTTATTTTGCAGATAAATCTCATCTCTAATCCGGATGCAGAGCTGTGTCTTGTGCAAAGGAAAGGAAGCCCCCTACACCATCCTGATGACATCCACATAAATCACGGGTTTTATTCCTCCGCTGTGAGGGGCATTACAGATCGGAGCAACGTTGCAGACGCTCATTGGGTGATGCTTCATTACTTGGTGAAAAATCCCCAGGGCCGAAACGTTATTTAAATGTGCTGTGAAAATAAATGTGATTTATATGTGCGTCGTCTGCTGAGACGTTCTTCCCTGTGACTGCAGGTGCTGTTGTGCATCGGGATTAGTGCCTCAATTTATCGCCGGTCCAAGCTGCACACATGCTCCATGACAGGACGCTGTCGACATCCCCAAAAGTTCCAGAAAGGAGATAGTGTCTGCTGAGTGGTGGGGTTTTAGATACTTGGTGTTGTAGTTGACTTTTATGGGCTGAGAATACGCACACATGCATGTATGTGCGCGCGTGTGTGCTGTGTTGAACCTGGACCATGTTTGAAGGGTGCAGGGAATAGACACTTTGTACTCAGATGCATCAATTCCCAATGGCAGCAGAATGGTGTTTCTAGTCGAAAAGAGAGAGAAGAAAGCACAATCTTCCTTTTAGTCCAAGGCTGGGGCCCACATGTTTAGCTCAAAGTGAGTGGAAATCTCTGAAAAGCAGGTTTGGGCTAATGACTGTCAGCAGGCCGTCAGCCCAAATGGGATTTGATTAGCAGGAAGGAGTGCGGTTGGGATGTTTCCATTACCAAAGAAAGAGATACAGGGAAAGACTTGTCTCAGGGGCCTGAGGAAGGTCCCCGAGGCGCCTAAGCAGAGCCTTGGTGATCACTGCCTTTCCCAGTGGGCTTTCACTGATACTCAGAAAATGTGGGGTCAACTGTGACGCCTGCTACATGACGTGGATGCCATCCCATTGCTCTCATAAAGGACACTTGGGGTTGGGAGAAGTGGCAGAGCTGAGACATCACAAGACACAACATCCTATGTTGATCCTCACTTACCACAGCCCTGCCTTTCTGCCCATCTTAAAGATGAGGAAACTGAGGGCCACAGAGGTAAATATCCCATAGTTTGAAACTCTATAAGCCTAGAGAATTCAGGCCTTCTGCTGCTGGAGTACTGCTTCTCTTGGACATTTGCTTAACTGGTAGCGATTTGTATTTCACTAGGCTTCTCTCTGGCTCCCCGACCCTCTGTTCTTCTTCAAGGGTACGGATTCTAAATGATATCCAAAATAGTAAGAATCTACATCAAACCCATTTTTAGAGTAATGCGGGGAAGCAAATAAAGGAACTTAAAAATACACTCTATTAAGCTTCTATTTTCAATAAGAGACAGTGGGGTATATGTGTGGGCTGGGGGTGGGTGTGAAATGGGTGAAGGAGTCAAAAGTACACACTTCCAGTTGTAAAATAAATAAGCATGAAGATGTAATGTACAGTGTGGGGACTATAGTCAATAATGCTGTCTTGCATAGTTGAAAGTTGCTAAGAGTAGATCTTAAAAGTTTTCGCCACAAGAATAGCATTTTTTGTAACTATGTAAGATGATGGGTGTTAACTAGACTTATTGTGGTGATTATTTCATAATATATACAAATATTGAGTCGTTCTGTTGTACATCTGAAACGAATATAATGTTATGTGTCATTTATACCTAAATTAAGAAATAAATAAAAATTTAAAAAGAAAAGACACAGTAACTCTGTGAACCTAAACAGGAAGAGTTTTTTAACTTTTAATTTTGAAGTAACTTCAGTTCCACATTAAAGTTGCAAAAATAGTACTAAGAATTCCCATAGACCCTTCCTTCAGATTCCTCAAATGTTAATATTTTACCATGCTTGCTTTATCACTGTGTATGTCTCTGTGTGTGTGTGTGTGTGTGCGCGCGCGCGCGCGTGTGTGTGTGTGTGTGTGTTTTCTGAATGGTTAGGGAGGTTGTAGATATGCTACCTCTTTATTCCTGAAAACCTCAGTGTGTGCTTCCTAAATTCATTTAAATAACCATAATGCAGTTACTAAGCGCAGTTAGGAAACGAACATTGCTACAGCATTATTATCTAACTTAGAGGTCCTATTCAAATTCTGGTAATTGTTCTTACAACTTTCATTTTCTAAGAAAAAATTATTTCACCTACTTTGGGTTTGTGTGAAACTTGTGTCTCACTTATGGGGACTTGTGTGAGTTTCCTAACATGTTAGGCTATTAAACTAAAAACTCAGAATTTATGTATATATATAATTCTCCTATGGTTCTAATTAAATGTCCGTAACTGACAAATTGAAAATCTTTATATCCTTATACTCTTGAACCAAAAAATAGAGCCAGACTCTGGGTTCAGCCGTGCGTGTGCATTCAGTGTTAAGTCTCTACATACCCGCTTGGTCCTTCTCAAGATCTGCCCCTTTGTCTGCTTAGTGGTTTCTGAAAGTCTCAGCAGTGACTTTGGCTCTGAACCCAGCATGGGTAAAACAAAGATCTCAAGGGGTTGTTTGGGGGGCTTTTTTTTTGTCAAAGTGTTATGAGAAAAGGCAATTTGGTCTGTAAATGGATTTCTGTGAAACTCAGTTCCTGGTGAAGTTGTGATGCTGGAGATGTCACTCATTATTCACGAGTAGGTCATCTGGCTCCTGTGATCAAATTGTGTCCTAAGACCCAGAGATAGCCAAGTGACAGAAAGAAAAGACAAAATTGTTCAGGATTTAGTGCCGTCCACCGAGGAGGATTAGTGAAACGCCTTTATAATGCTGGTGTTGACAGACAGGACTTGCGTCTGTTTTATAGGCTATCAACTGAGTTATATCAGGCTTCCCCTGCGGGTAGCAGTTATGTCTCAGCTGATGTGATTTGACCTGTGGTCTATCCAAATCGGTGTATTAATAAGCTAGGGTATAAGGGTGTTTACTTTTCCATATATGCTCACATATAATAAACCTGTTATAAAACCAAGCAAATAAGGGCTTCTGTTTTTTCCTGCTGGTTGCCCAGTAGGGGGGTGGGGTAAGGGGGGTAAGCGCAATCAAGTTCCCCTCGAAGACATATCCATCCAGAAATTTTGTGAAAGCTCTTTATTCCGCATAGGGAAATGATTTTAGTCTTAGGAAGGAAACACATGGCTTTCTTCTTATAGCTTCAAACTCCATCTTACCAGCTGCACTTATTTCCCTCGGCCTGGCGCTAATGAAAGGAGACTTTGATGAGCTGTGTGCGTGGTCACTCGAGAGGGGGAGATGCAGAAAGACTCAGCTTTTCTGGAAGGCGCTTATTTGAGAGTATTTCTGCCTTATCTCTAACGCACATCCCAGAGAGACATCATTGGCTTGGGATGAAAAAAGCCCAATTTACTGATTTTACCTGCCAGAATGGCTTTCTATAGGTTGGAGTCCTCAGAGAAGGGATACTGGGAAAGCAAACCAGCTTGCCGTGTTCAGGCGGCTTGTGCCTCTCCCAAGTCCCTCCTGGGCCTGGTGTACTTTAAAGCAAATTCCTGCCTTTTTTGTTTAAATGTTGTTGTTGTTTTTTGGTTTTTTTTTAAAGGTGTTAGCAATCTGTCTTACGTTCTCCCACCCCTGCTGGGATTTACGATCCAGTTTGTATTTTACTACATGATCTTGGCAGGCTCCCCTCGTTGAAATTCAAACCGAAGCAACTTGATGGGGGAACAGACATAAAAATATTAATTTGGTGGATATTAAAAAAAATCACACTGGTTATAAATCAGGGGCTGTCCACTGGTTCCTTTCATCATCTAAATGGTCCTTCTAACCAGACCACAAATCTTACTGGGGAGGAGGAGGGGGTTTGGAAGGTGGGGGTTCCCTTCCTGAGGTTTTGGAGACAGCTTACATCCAACACTTCCTCAAACCTGGCTTTGTTTTCTAAAGGTAATAAAAAGTGAGCACTTCTGGTACAGGCAGGCTAATTAGCTGGCCTCACAGAACAGGCCAGGCTTAAAAGAAAGTTGGCTTGGTCTAAAAGAAATCAGGTTGTGGGAATGTCTACATTTTGATTAAAACTCGGGTATGGGAGACTCAGGATGAATGTTGTGTTTCTCCAAGGCTGTGGGGCTCACTTTGTTAGGATGGTGGTGGATGGAGAACGGATGAAGCAGGCTGGGGTGACTGGCCAAGATGGACACAGCAGGCGGCAGCGTATATGTGCCTGTCACCGTGGCTGAGGATGGAGACTGTGTGTCCATGTCTCCACGGACACCTCCCACACCGGCCCTTGGATTTTAATAGGGGGGCCGTCAAGATATAGCCCGGGGAGGGCGGGCAGTTATTGGGTTGTCGGAAAAGTCATGATGCAGTTTTGCAACGAAAAACATAGAAAAAATACGTCATGACTTTTCCGACAACCCAATACATTCCTGTGGGGCAGAATTAAGAAAAAATGGCAGAGAATTCCTCTTCCTATAATGAGATTTTAATGGACTCTTCCATTTCCATCTTACGGCTGATCTTTACAGTTAAAAGACTCTTGATAGGTACTTTAAAATTTCATGAAAACTCTGGGAATTGGTTTTTAAAAACTGGTTGGAAGACTCAATACTTCTATAAGAAGGTGCTTATAAAAATGGAAAGCTGTCCCTCTTACAAATACCCACATATGCAAATAGATGTGGAACGATGATGGAAAATACATTAGCATTCGAGAAGTCCAAGGGTTTCTTTAACGGCACAAAATCTAATAAAGCAAACAAATCAGAAATTCAACCCAGCCAGGCTCACAACTAAAGTGTGTTCTGTAATGAAGCTTCGAATCCATCTGGCTTTTGAGATTAAAGAGAAAGAAAAATTCAGTAGCTGGGAAAGGGGCAACCAGTTTTCTACAAAAATCAAAGCAAGGTCCTGATTCAAACTACTACCATGATAACAGGAAGAAAAACAATTGTAAAGCAATTTTTTTAAGGGAAAACATTTCTAACCAACAAATGGTTTGTATTACTTCTTTGCCATTTTTATAGGCAGCATTAAAGAAGGGACCTCAATTCTGCCTAAAGAGTATAATCATGAGAATGATTTAATCTCAAACAGAGATTTTTCTACTTGGTTACTGTGCAATCTAATACTGACAGTGCCTTGGTCTTGAAAAATGATATTCTCATCTCTAAGAAATGGAAGGCGGGAGAAGGCACAGCCATTCTGAGCTTCACTCTAAAGCAATTATGAGCTCTTCACAACTCTCAGACAAGAATTGATTTTTATTTTTAGATTATTAAGCTGTGGGTGTAAGGAAGTCAGGATATGTGACCCAGGTTTGACCTTGTAGATTGAATTCTTCTCAAAATGATTCAGTGTGGTAAAGAAAAACTTTTAAAAAAGCATGTCTGCCTTATAATCTCCCCCAAATTGACTTTGCTTCTTTCTCGCCTTAACCCAAATCGTCATGTGCATAAAGACAGATGATTAAACAGGATAGTGTGGGGCGGGGGTATCGGAATGGAACATAAACATATCAGAATTAATTGCAATATCCTAAAGAAACCTAGACATAGAAACCCCCCCAAAAAGGCAGTGATGTTATGTTAGACACATTTCATGCCACCGATACACTTCCTCTCAGGCATCCGGAATAATAAGGTGTCCGGCTTTGATATTCACACTGTGGCACTCACCTTACTGATTATTTTGGGGAGCATTGGTGTTTACATACACGTTTATGTACTGACTTTAATTGCCCCAGTGAGTCTAGAGGAATTCTGGCTAGATTAAGGGCCCCGCCCAGCAGGCAGAAAGACCTGTGTGACTATGTCCCTCGGGGTCACCATGCTTCCTTCTCTGAGCCCTTCGATCAGCTCAGACGTGTGCCCAGATTGGGTCAACTTCTAATTTTAAATGCAGCCTGGAGTGTGGACTCATGAGCCCACCAGCGTCCTCCCAACCTACCCTGGGCCTTCAGGCAGGCGGACACCCTCGCTGCTCCTGTGTTCATTCCTCATGTGGATTCGTTCATGAAAGGTTCTCTCCTACCCCCCTACCCCCACCCCAGCTGCCCAGCTCTCACCAAAGTCTTCCATGTGCTCCCCCAACCCTCCATTTCAGCTTTTGCTCACCTCTTTCTCTTTTCAGCCCTCTGTTGCATTTTTGGCAGGGACAGCCTGGTGTGTCACTTCATAATGATATGTTTGTTCTCTTCAGTTGTGTTTCTTCTCCCCTAGAGATAATTTAACCTCTTTGAGTCTCAGATGCATCAACTGCCAAATGATAATATATGCAGAGTTGTTGTGAAGATAAAACAAGGCAGAGCACAAGGCCTGGCTCATAATATGTGATTAATAAACACTGGTGGCCCCTCCTTTCTTCCTGAGGACCATGTCACACCTTTGCTGTACACATCTTCCTCTGTACCTCACAGTGTAAACCAAAGTGTTTTTGTGTGTTGTTGCTGAGTGGTGAAGCAAAAATCAAGCCACTGTGCTGTATCCTACTTATCATAGGCAGATTATATTTTTCCTTGATTTTTCAGGAAGAGAATGGTCAAATGCTTGGATGGGGATGAACTAGTGTGATGTGGGTTAACCTAGAGAAGTGACAGACAAGCAAGGTGCTCATGGCAAAACACCCCAAAATTCGGAATCCCAGAGGGCTTTGGAGATGAACCAGGGCAAACGTCTCATATTCCTGAGTACAACAGCCTCTAGGATGACCTGTGACAAGGATCAGCCCCAGGTGTCAGACCAATACAATCACAAATACAGTACTTACTATTTAGAGAAATAAGATTAAGACAAAGAAGGGGTGTCAGGGAGATGTTGACACCTCCTTCTGACCAAAACATGGGAAACCTGAACCAGTTTCGTTTTCTGAAAAGAGCTGTGACATTGAGCTGATAATGACCCCTGAATAGGACTGGCAGTCTGTTCCTTCGTGACACTGGTCCTAAAGGGATCTCCTGGAAAGCAGAGCTTCAGAGGCCATCTCCTTGCCAACCAGTGAGGTGGGCATAGCCCCTCTGTGATTACCCAAGATAGAACACTCCCCACTAAGCAGGTCTTTTGCCAAAAGCTGAGACCAGAGATTCTGATTCATATTTCACGTTTGTTGTGTTTGGTCTAGTCTGAGAACACAGACTAAAGTACAATGCATGTGCATACATAAATGCTATAAAATTAGTGCAGACAGCTGGCAAATCATTAATTAACAGCAGTAATGGTCTTCAAATAGCTCTCTGGGGAGGCCGCAGAAAGAGGAGGTTCCCTGGCCTGGTTTTAGTTTTGCCCATGACCTGAATGCATCCTCATAAAAGAGAAGGGAGGTGGGACAGGGCAGGAAGAAAACGCCACGTAGCTGCACTATGATGCCTTCTGTCTCCCTCCCTCCTCACCAGCCCCAAAGAGGAAAAACAGCGAATGAGCTATACACCACCCTTCCTGTCTGCAGGGCACCCCCCAAATCAGACAGACGCCAAATGAGGCTGTGCCCAGTACAGGATAATTGTGCCATAAATATAATTAAAGTCAGCAGGAAGACCATTATGGAGAAAACCAAACTTAGAAAAAAATTAGTACTAGTGAAGAAAATATCATACATTCTTTTTATTTCAGCCTAATTTTGTTTACATGATTCATACAGTTTCCGAGAGGATCCCTGGAGAACATTAGGCTGGCACCACATGCATAAACATTCATATATAACATGTAAATTAGAAACAATCTCAGGATTTATATAGAAATTACAGCCACTTCTAGCAAATTAATTCAATGACAGAAAAAGGGTTACTGTCTCTCTTCAAATCAAGAGGGGGAAATATTGGGCAAAGCAGATTTATTTATTCAAGAGGCTTGTTCCTTGCCAGGAGCTGATGTCCCCTTGGCCTGGAGATTTCCATTTTTTTTATTGGATATATATTGGAGATTGAATTTACTTTGAATACAGGAGCAGTCAATGAGGACCATAATGGGCGGTTTTAAGTTATAGCATTGCTAATACAGTCATAAAGTCGATTAGGCTAGAAGAGTTTGCTGTGGGGAAATGATGGAAGAAGGCAAGTCGCTCGAGTTAAAATATTCAAGAATATCGAATCTTAGAGCGGCGAGGCCCCTCAGAGTGCCAATTTACCATTTTGGAGATGAAGAAACTGAGCCCCAGAGAAACAGCAGTCTGCCCAAGGAAAACAAAGGAAATGAATTACAAAGTCAGGCTAGAACCAGGCCTTCTGCCCCGGAGCTGGACGCCCTGAACACTTCGTCAAGCCACGCCTCTCCTATATTTGAGTAGAATGGGCAAGTGAGATCTGAGGACATTTTCTTGTAGCGTTTTGCGTCGACATCTTTTGGTGGTGATTTTGGGGTTGGGGATTGTGGTAGTTTGATTGTCAAAATGGCCCCAATTCCTCACCTTCCCTATACCCATGCCTTTCTATATGTAACTTTACAGTCCTTGAATATGGGTTGTTTTGACTGATAGCATGCAATGATGTGCCAGTTCTGAGCCCAGTGTGTGCTTCTGCTGCTATTTCTCTAGTTTGCCATGGAGACATGCTAGAGGGACAGGAGAGACACATGGGTAGGGTACCCGATTTAGCAACTATTTGGGACTAATTATGAAAATTATTATATGTTTTTTATAGATTACGTATATTTTTAAATCCCATATAAAATTAATAGATATAAACTATATATACATTATTTTATACCTTGTATGCTTTGATACTAATACTAAAAATTATGTTTTGCTTATCTGAAGTTCTAATTGGACTTTGGCATTCTGTATGTTATCTGTCAGCTCATCTGAAGAGATCCCAGGTGATTCTAACTCTGTATTAGTTAGCCAACCCCTAAACACACAGGAGAGCCCAGCTCAGATCATCAGATCTGTCAGCCCAATCCATGGCTGACCACAGGTGCCTATGTGAGCCCAACCAAGACCAGCAGGACTGCCCTTAGACCCATGAGCAAAAGTAAATATTCACTGGTGTGTGATCCTGAGCTTTGGTGATTGTTTGTTATGCGGTATTATTGTGACAGAAACTAACTCAGAGACTATTGTAAAAAATGTTCTAGGAAAAGGAACTTGATTTGGGCTTCAAATGAGGACAAGCTAATTGCTGTGATAGTCTGTGCCCAAGCAGAAACAGCAAGAAAGAACTATCTTTATATACGTTCCAAGGCTAGAATTTCTATACATAAATACACATTAATGGAGTATACGTCGAATGCATATTTCTCTGTCTTGTTGGGGTCTTGCCATTGTTCTGGTGTTTTGTTTTAAATGACCCAGTTTGCAGTGATGTCTTTGTCACAGAAGAATGTGCCAGAACAAGACAATATGGCTTTTCTGACTTCTCTAGACCTTTGATATATTTTCTCTGTTCTAGTGCTTATTTGTGCTGTTCCTTTCCTGCCTTCCTGTTTCTCTTTCCTCGTCCTTCAGGGAGGCAGGTGATTTAAGTGAAGGGTCGTCTCGGGACAAAGCAATTGTGCTTGATTTCCACTTACATTCTTAGAGGTTGGCCTCACCTATCAGAGGCCCCACACTATAGTCTTGTCTTTGCATAACGTTTTGTACTTTTCAAAGCCCTTTCATATTCGTTACAACTGAGAGCAGTCAGAGCAGGTGTGGGAATCGCTCGTTTGTAGACGAGGACAATGAGGCTCAGAGACTTCAAGTGACTTTCCCAAGGTCACACAGCCTAGTCAATGGCAAAATTAAAACAAGA
Source organism: Hipposideros armiger (assembly GCF_001890085.2). Lineage (NCBI taxonomy): Eukaryota > Metazoa > Chordata > Mammalia > Chiroptera > Hipposideridae > Hipposideros > Hipposideros armiger. The sequence goes on along the minus strand of NW_017731397.1, from coordinate 672,271 downwards.
ACCTAGATTCTTGTCTCCTAACCCTGGACTCTTTCTGGTATGCTCTACTGACTCCCTCATCTCCCTCATCCTGGGGCTTTGGAAAACTGATGCCATAGGTAGGTGTTCAACGGGCACCTGAATAATGTTTCTGTCTAGGACTGACTCAATTGGAAACAGGACGTTCTTAAAGAGGCAATTAGAAACCCCCAGACCTCCACTAAAGCAAGGTTTGCTGCAGATGACTGGCGACTGTGTAAATGCTTTCACCTTGTAACAGCCGGTCCCCGCCTCCAGAACAGAGTTCTACATTGTGGGTTAATCACTCTATATCTCTGTTTTAAAATCATGTTATGGTCTTTTAAAAGTATGTTTTTAAAATGTACTGTTTTGCAAGGAGGCATGGCCCATTTAAACGTAGGGCTGCTTGCAGGTTGCTGGTGGAGAACAATTGAATGCAGATGAAGGGAAAAATACCAGGATATTACCCAGGAAACTCGCCAAATCTGTACAAGAAAGACACGAGCCACCCACACAACTGTAGTACTTGCCTTGATTTTCTGCTTCATCTGGATTCCAGAAGGTTAGTGATGTTATTGTCAGTTTTAGGGTGAACAACTGCCTTGATGCCCCGGACTGAGGTGCTTCTTGGGATGTGGGACATTCCGTGCTAACACTGGGTCAGTCCTGGGCCAGCTGGGATGCTGGGTCACCCTATCCGGTCCCCTGTACCACCCTCTGAGATGAGCTGAGGAGTAAGTACGCCCTCTTCCTCCACCAAGAGGCACCACCTCACACCTCCTACCCTGTGCGTCCTGCACACGAGAACCCTTGCAAAGAGGAAACACACATGTGGATATGTTGAAGAATGACTTGTCCTGGCCTCTCAGAATTTATCCAGGCCTGCACCTAACCAGGGAAACACACTGGCTTGGGCATCAGGAGGCTGCCTCAGTTACTAACCGGTTGTGTTAACTGTTGCCAAGTCATTCATTCACTACTCCTCAGTTTTCTCCTCTGCAAAGAGGGGCAGGGACTAGGGGTCTCTAAGGTCACTTCTTTGTCATATATTCTGGGGTTTTATTGGATCGGGACCAATGAGGTTATTCCACCCTGTCCTTGCATCTCGATGCCCTAGGAGTCCCTCACCAAGCCCCTGTAGAGGCCTTTCTTTCACCTCAGTCCAAAAGAAGAAGCCCAGCTCAAGGTCAGACAGGGGGCAGGGGCTCAAGGCTCTTGCTCCGGGTTAAACCTTTTAGATCAATGCTGTCTCAAAATTTTCTGTGGACATGTTCTATAGCTACACTGTCCGATAGGAGAGCCACTAGCCATTAGCCACTTGTGACTCTGTAAATTTAAATTTAATTGAAAATGGCATTTAAATTTTAGTTCCTGAGTCCCAGTGACCAAATTTCAAGTGCTCAGTGGACACGTGTGTCTCCCATATTAGACAGTGACTATCTAGAACATTTATTTCCATCATTGCAAAATGTTCTCTTTGGTAGCACAGATTTAGAGGACAATCTTGAACCTTTTCTCAGTAGCCCGGGAGGCAGCCAGGGTAGAAAGAAAAGGAGGAAGGTAGGAAAGGAAAGGGATAATTGCCTTCATCACCAGTAAACTTTATCTATGGGTGTGGAATCGTGGGAACGATGGCACTAGCTTACTAGAGATGAACCATCTTAAGTCTTGTCATAGGCAATGATCTTTTAAAAGTTAATAAAAGAGTTAATAAGAAGGACATGAAAACAGGTCCTTCACTGATACCAAAGCAAAAGGGCATGGTAGCTTTTCTTTTCACCGCTATCCCCAACTGGGCTAACTCTTTAGTCAACTATAGAAAGCACGAGGAAATAAAATTAAATAGCTAAATGTAAAAAATGGGGGGAAATTCTTTCTTTTTGTAAGGATCATAATTGGAGGTTTTCCTAAGCATCTTGTAAGATTAAAAAAATACATGGAAACTGTAGTATCACTAAGATTAGGTAAAAGTCAGTGTGCATCGTTAAGTGCTCAACTTGAAAGTAGCATTCCCATCCTTGTTTAGGAAGTAAATGAAGACTGCTTTGTGGAATTGGAACCCCAATACTGATGTTGGCAATGAAGAATTGGAAGCCCAGGATCAGATTCTTTGTTCCAACTATGCCCATTGAAGCTGTGTGACCTTCAGCAAGTGACTTACCCTCTCTGGGCTTCAGTTTTCATCTTTAATCGGAAAAAGATGGTGCTGCTCAGTCCTTGGCATCTTTAAAGTTTTCAGATTACTTTTGTGACCATGTTCTTGACTTCTGCTGTAGATACTAGAGCTCACATCTTTTATTATAGCCATCAACATTGCTTCTTTTAACACAGATGATCAGTGTTGTCAGTTGCCCTCACTTGAGGCTCCCATAATCAAATCTCCAAACACTGCGGGCCTGGCAAACCTCCAGGTTTTGTGGAATCCTCACACACGAGGATGTTCAGCATTTAACTGCTTTCTCAGAGTCAGGAGCAAACACTTCTCATGGAAGTAGGGGATCAAGCAATCCTATATTTACAAGGTGAGAATAGAGACTCCACTCTATTGTAAATACATGCAAATGAGGATCATTGGAGCTGGTTGCAGTTCCGCCACTCATGAGCTGTATGCCCTGAGTGGAAAAGCAAGCTCTTTCCTTTCCCTGTACCTCAGTTTCCCAATCCATAAAGCAAAGATAATAATATGGTTGTAGGCAAGACTGGTTTACCAGGCAACTAAGGAGGCTCAGTCTTCAAGGCCCTTCATAGGCATGAACCCATTTCAAGACTCTCTGCTTCATTTTGACTTTCATTGTAATTTCCTGATCTTTTCCTCAAAGAGAGGCCCCCACATTGTGTAAGCTTCAGACCCTGCAAAACCTGGTGGTAGTATTTAAAATGAGATGGGACTCAGGTAGACTGTTCTCTCCAAAAAGAGATTCCGCATCAAACAAGGTCCTGTGCAATCAGCCCAGCCTGAGGCTGTTCTATTTCTTCCAGATGCCACCCTCTTTCACTTCCACACACACCTCTGGGCCACGCTGGCTTGAGCTTCTGGACGCCACAGGAAAGGTGACACCTACTCAGTCGCAAGCGCTTCTCCAGCACCCTAGTGCATATTCTTAGAGGTCACATAATTATATAACCCAAGAGCCAAAAAGCACCGCCAAGAACTTTTTAAATACCACCCCCCTCCCTGACCCCCGCCCCCAGAGATGTTCCTCTCCTTTTCTTCAAGTTTTCCCACAATCTCCTTTTAAAACCTGGCCTGGAATTATGTCATCAACATTTTTAGGAACATCTTCCTTATGGCTGACCCTCACTTCTGTTCTAATTCCAGTATGACAATGCTTTTGACTTCCTTTTTCGTTCTGTTTTATGCAGATTACAGAACACTTTCATGAACATGTGCATTTATTCTTCGGAACCTGCTGTGTTAGCACCCTTCTTTTATTTTTATTTTTTATTTTATTTTTTTATCTGAGCCATCCTGCCACCTGTTGGCAGCTCAGCTCATGCCAGGAATCGAACCGGCGGCCCTGTTGCTCAGCGCTCACACTCTTGAGTGAGCTCTTAACCAACTGAACCACTCAGCCGGCCCCAGCACCCTTCTTTTAGAAAGGAGAACTGCAGTTCAGTGGTATAAGACCTGCCCAGCTTAGTAGACGGTGGGGTCAGGACCATGGGGGTAAAACTCTATTCTGTTATTGCCATTGTTCCCATTGTTGCCCTACATGATACCATTTATGGGAGAACCTGATTCCAAGGGGTGGTTTCCAATACAGGACAGCTATCTCTGTGTCTGTCAGAGGCTATGGGTTCTGTGGTTAAAATCTCCTTCTTTGGTCACTGGACTCAGAATTCTGTTTCTGTCCTTGGTGATAACCCCAACTTCTAGCAGCTGCGCAGGGAGGCACTCACACATCCACTCTTCACATACACTATCCCCGCCCCCCCCAGCCTTCCATTATTAACAAATGAAGTCATAATCCACTCTTTCTTCATTCATTCATTCCAAAAATTTTTATTGGGTGCCTGTTATGGGCTTGGCACTAATCCTATATCAAGAAAAGAAGAAGAAGAAGAAAAAAAGAAAGAAAAAATAAAAGAAGGAAGGAAAGAAAGAAAGAGAGAAAGGGAAGGGAGGGAGGGAGCAAAGGAAGGAAAGATGGAAGGAAGGAAGGAAGGAAGGAAGGAAGGAAGGAAGGAACGAACGAACGAACGAACGAACGAACGAACGAACTGCATTTAAAGAGACCTAACTATGGTGCTAGTGGTAGGAAGCCCCAGGCTCCACCTACGTAACAATATACGGACCAGATTGCCTTTGAGAGAAATCCTAAAAGGGTCTAAATATTCTGTTTTCTAGGCAAAGGGAATTTCTAGTTATTTCGGCAAATAGGTTACCTATTACTTAAACATTTAGTAAAAAAAAAAAAATCTTTTGATTGCTTGCTGTGTCAGGCACTAAGAGCTTTATGCATATTAATGTAATTTTCACCTCAATCCCATGAGGTTGTGGATACTGTGATTATTCCCACTCTACCCATGAGGGAAATAGAAACATAGAAAGGCTACAAAACTGGCCCAGGGTCATACAGGTGGCCAGTGGCCCAGCCAGCAAACCAGGCAGCCTGGCTCCAGGGTCTACACTTCAGATTAGGTTTAAAATTGGAAGTTGGCACAATCTGGGCACGTTTCTGGGCTGTTCAGATGAACAGATGCTCGAGTTATGCTGCTTTGAGGGATCTGCCTTTCAAAACAAAGATGTGGTCTTCAAAGGAGTAATTGAATTCACCCGGTCTCAACTCTTGATTTAATAAACAGAAGATGAAGGAAAAAAGCTGGTTTAAGTTTTGGGTCTCCATCTTTGATCCTAACTCTTGATGAATTTTACCAGAAAAAAAAAGAACAGAATGACCAATTAAAGAGGGCAGCAGACAATGATCGGGTGAGATCCTCAAGAATAAATATTTCTTACAAGCGCAATCTACCAGGTCCGGAATTTTACCACATTTTCACATGAAGTAGGGACTACTGTACCGACCCAAACACTCCCATATCCGCAAACCATACACTCAGACACATTTACAAACATTTTAATAGTAGATATAGATGGAGATATAGTGTCTAGATTTTTCTATAGCTCAGAAAGAAGTGGAGGTTTGGAAAACATTTAGTCGATACATAAAATTGAAAGAAAAAATAGAAATAGCCAGGTGGCTTTTTTTTTTTTAGGAGGGACTCCTCTCATTAGGACTACTAATGCTCAGATTAATTAGAAATATAATAACTGTCTCCCTTCTTTTGAGCCATGAAAGTAGGCCTCAAGAAGGATGCACATGCAAAGATTTAGTTTGCTTGAAGGCAATATGGCATCAACTCTGATGACAGAAACTAGAAGTTCTATGGGATTTTTTTCAAAAGACTTGATGCCTTTGTGAGTGAGATTACATAAAGAAGAGCCAGACGTTTTTGAAAGATCAAATGTTTTTCAGCACCTCTAATGGAGTAATAATAATAATTAATTTCCCAGGGCAATAAACCCATATAATTAGAATGGGTTGGGTGTTTCCAAAATTTTCAAACATAGGATGAGCAAATGGAAAAGCTTTTTTTCCAGGCTCTTCCTTTAGTTTTTGGAGTTTGTGTGAAACGCTGAGAGGAAGTGAGCCCATCTGTTTCTGATCCTTCTAGGCTTGATGTACTAAAATGTTTTGTAGCAGTTATTTGATGTCTAGTAGGCCTCTAAAGTATTTTCCATAAGCTTTAAGCCCGTGCCTTTACTGACAGGAAGTTTGTTTTCATGGCGTTTTAGCATCAGTTTGACACTCAGAAATGAGAAAGGAGTAATTGGTCAATTTCTAAGCTTCACTGTGTTTAAGTCAGTTCAGTTTTGTTGGCTTATACACTGGAAGAAAATTCGAGGAGAAACGAAAATGAAGTTCTAGATTATTCTTATTTATTTACGTGGCTTTTCATCTACCCCTTTTCTCAATCCTCCATTACCTCCACCCCCCCTCCCTCCACGCCCCCACCATACCCTTCCTTTATTTTAGGAAAGAGTGACCCCACTGGGGAGACAGATAATGGTGGATCTCACAATAGAAGGAAGGAAGTTAGGGACTCATCTTTGTGGAAGGGTCAGGAGGAAGAGACAGACGTGCCACCGCGATGGTACAGCTGTATCCTGTACTATCCTCATGATATGCCTGTCTCCAACTGCTCGGTGTGTGGGATGAGTGGGTGGGTCCCGGAGGCAGCGCGGCGGAGGCAGCATTGCTCAGCGGGTCGTGTTATACCTGCAAGAAAGCACTTCAGCGTGCTAAGCCTTCTTCCCGGAGCACTTCATCTACGAGGCATCTGCTTCACTAAGGAGGTAGCAAAGCTACGCATTCCCTAGACACCCCATGCTCCTGGGTCCCCCTCCACCACCCCTGACACTATGAAAAAGAAAGTGGAAAACTCAGAATTCAGTTCTGTCACTCCTACTCTCTTGAGCACTTTGGTACTGACTGAGGGAATTCTCTTCTTAGTTCTCACATTGCTTATTAAAACAGGAAAAGTGTCTCGTGTTCATTTTCCACAAATCTTTTGGACATTTCCTACGGTCATTTTTGATGGTGCTAACCAGTGTACACGACTGTACAGGACTATTAGGAATTTGATTCCGGAAGGGGAATGACTGCTGAGCAGTCCAGGGGGCCTTCTCATCACCTCTGTGGACTGAATAAACTGTCAGCTGACTTGGCACTAGGTAAAAAAATAAAATAAAACCACTATTTAAAAAACAAAACAAAACTTGAAGCAGCCTTCTCGGATTGTGGAAAGGAAATGTGGACGTCATTGCCTTGTTTGGCTTAGGATATATCTTCATTTTACCTGATTGTCATGCCTTTAATTTCCCCTCTCTCTTTCTCCTACCCACTTTCCTTTCCCCTCTGTTCTCTTAAGTGATGTATGAGCATCACTGAGAATGAATGCAACTTAAATTATTTTAACAGTATTTAAGACTATACATCAGTACGACATATTTTCTATATATACATACACATATGTTATCTGTAAATGCAAAAATGAAGGATTAAACTACACACCAAACTGAGGAGGAGGAAGCTCATCTATGGAAACTTTAGCTTAAAATTTTTTTTTTAATGTTTTGATTTTCAAAAGCAAGAAGAGAATATCTATGGGTCACTTTTTTGATTGAAAAACAATCTGAAAACAAAAAACAAAACCACATACGCGAAGAAAGGGTAAAAAAAGGAAAGAAAATTTGTAAAAGAAATGAACAAAAAGCTTTGAAAATATGCAATGCCTTGCATAGGAATTACCGCTACATAGCTAGTCACAGCTGTTGACAAAGGTATAATGTCATGTTTACTGCAGCGCTGCTTATGCCAGAAAATTAGACACAACTTATATGGCTCATGATGTGGATGGAATGTGTTGAATAAATCCAGTTATAATCATTGAAATTAGACCCATCATCCAATTCAAATAAAGTTGTAGAAGAATCCTGGACCATAGAAAGATTTCCATTATCTATTATATATATATATATATATATATATATATATAT
>NW_017731397.1:624930-664512 GCF_001890085.2 Hipposideros armiger | reverse complement strand
CAAACATAACTTGTATTCATCTTTTGTTATCAGTATATATTGAGTATTACAATTTTAATACAGTTTTCCTTTCTTAAAATGTGTATACATTTTTTTTTGCCCCCTCTGTATATATACAGAAAAAGATTTCAAGGTTACATAAAAAATCTGAACAGTAGTTTTCTATGGTTGGGAATGAATTTTGCTGTCCTCTTTGAGCTTTAAAAGTTTCCTACAATGCACATGTTATCTTGGTTGAAAATATATATATATATACATAGTTTTGAAAATGTATTATTATCTCATACATGGTAATGTTCAATGATCAATGACTCTTTTTAAAATCAAGACAAGCTGATCCCAGATGTATTAAGTTCCTACCAATTTCACATTTTAATTTGGTCATCAAGCTACTAGTAATTTGCCTAGAATAATTCTTCAAATATTCTTATGAATAATACTGACATTTTACACATGTTGCAGAGGATAAACTAAAAAGAGAAGGAAAAGACTATAATACATTTATTTTCCCAAGAGTGATTTTATTTTCTTCAAAAATATGTACTATTGCCACTTCTAGAACTAAAAGTACTACTTCACAATTTAAAAAAGAAATATAATTTTGCATATCATGTTGTTCACCATCATGAAATTGTGGAAATAACACTGTAACCGAGAAGCTGATTCATCAGGGACTCTAGATGTTTTTTATTCTATACAAAATTCATTTTACAATCAAGTTTAAATAAATAAGATTACTTAGTTTTGGGGACTGGATACTACTTTGAAACCTCCCTTGAACTCCTGTATCTATGGCATGAAGGGAGAAAATTGAGGCAATTTTTAACATAATCCAAGCTTAAAGGGAAAAAAAAAAGTTGTTCATTTTACATTTTGGAGGTAGGCTATGTTTCTTTCTCCAGATGTTTCTTCTTTGCATGGAAAGCTAGTGTCCTAGATCTATTTTGTTTTTATTCTCTATATTGCATATTTTATAACAAATGAAAATGAAAGTATTTTATAACTACTTCACCACCTTATAGAAACAGCCATAGAGTACAGGATCCTTAAATACAGTAACTATTAGTAAAGCCAGTCAGATTTTGAGAGTCTGTTTCCATGACTCAATTATGGCGCTCTGGTCACAAAACACTTCTTGTTTCCATGAAAAAAAAAATGGAGATATATCTATCTCCATCTCCAATGGTGAATTTATGCTGTTAAAAATAAAGAAAAAACATTCATAATGAAAGAAACCCCGAAACAAACAAAACAAACACTCCCTACTTTCTTAATTTCCTTTCTTGTGGATGGTGTTTATCCACAAAGACAAATGTAGTCTTTTAAAATGTATAGAGAGCAAGCGCCTTCCAGCTGTGAGTATGTAATTGGTCAATCAGTTCTTATTCAGAGAGATCTTAAAATGCCACCGTATATTTTTACGGAATTCTTACATCCATAAAAAGAGTGGCCTAAATTGTTGCTCTTCTGTGTAGCATATCAATTTCCGTGTCTTTTTCTTATAAAACTACCCTGGGAAAATGGATGAAATTATCCATTTCACATAATCCATACATTTAAATTAAATAACATAGCAGAGAACACAGATCTAGACTTTCTCACGTTTGGCAATTTACTTTATATATTTGGAATAAGGTTTGTTTCTATCATTTGAACTCTTGCTTGAATATATTAGAGTTGGATGTTACCGTAAGCTAAAGGGAATTAAGATGTAAAAACAGATTTCTTTCCACAACCATCTGCCACCACAATGAAATAATTTGGCTTAGAAATTTACAAGATATGTGATATACTATAAAGACTGTATTGCTATGAGTTCACGATTTAATGATTAATAGGGCTATTTGCTTTGTTACTGGAACCATAATATCAAGATGAGGAAGAAGTTAATAGCATTAGAGAAGAAAATAAAATGGTGAGATATGTACTTTTGCTTCATTTGGAGGCCACAAACATAGCCAATCGTGCATTTGGTTAAGTACTTGCTTGATGATATTCTTAATTACATGTCCTTTGTGGCTTGCTGGTATTTTCAGGTGCTATTAATAAAAATCTGTATTCCTAAAAGTGCAAATAGATTGGAAGCAGATGCTGTTTGTAAAACATAATTGGGCTAAAGGAAAAATTTTGCAATTTGAAAACAGACCAATGTCTTTAATGTGTTGGCTTGCTGTGATTATGCCTTCTTGCAGGCTTTGAAATAGAAATAATCAACACACGCATCTTAAGAGGAATAGAAAGTACAGGAAAGGAGGGTTTTTGTAACACTCGGAGAAAAATTTTTGCATGAACAATACTGGAATTGCATATGTTGTAGGATAAGCTAAATATGAAGAAAACTCTCAAATCAGCCTTTACTAGTTTAGAATATAAAAATGAAACTTTTAATGTTATTTTTTAAAACATGCAAAAAGGTAAATTAATTTGGAGTGTATTGTTTTGTTTGTAACCCCAAAGTCCCATTAATTATGTTTAAAATGATAATACCGTGTTTTTCTAAAAAGAATGCAAACAAGTGACAGTGAAAATTATTTATGAACAGATTATTATTTATGAACAGATTATATTTTATTTCTATTTTTTGTAGTTGCTAATAGTTATTTTATGAACATGTAATTCTTTATAAAAAATGACGTTTAAAAAATAGGAACGTAATAAAACTATGAATTCTTACAAAGTTAAATTTAGTTCAAGCAGAAAATGAGAGCACTGTAAATCTGAACTTTGAACAGTGAGTTCTTAAATATAGAGCCCAATATGAATTTTGTAACAAAAGAACAATCCCAGTACTTAAAACGTAGAAAAAGGTAGGAAGAATATATAGGAAAATGTTAGATTTAATTCTTGATTTTGAGACTATGTATATATTTTGTTTTTTTCCCCTTTATGCCTTTAAGTATTTCTCAGTTTTTTTCCAAGAACATATATTACTTCAGAACTTGAATGAAAAGCCTTACTTATTAAAAAAAAAGGAAAAAACAATGTGATGGTTTGGATTAAATAAATTTCCAATCAGATTTTTCAATTCAGTATTTTATTCATCATCCCAAAGCTTATTAAAACAGAATTAACAGTCATATAGAGCTAACTCCTAAAACTGATTAACCTGAACATATAATTTTTTTGCCATTAGGTTGTAAAGTTAACCACTTACAATTACTAAGAATCAAATGTGTGAAAGTTCGAATGTTTTATTAATCTATCTTATCTATAGTTCAATTTCAAATAACAATTTTGACAAGTTATCAACTGACATAATGTTTCTTGGCTTAAAGATGGATTTGCATTATTTTAATTGCTTGGAATATCATAGGCATTAGCAATGCATTTTTAACTAGATTGTGTGTTAGCAATGGAATTATATTTCTAAATATAATTTCATGGAGTCATAAAATAATGTTTCAAACCACTTACTTTTAAGACTACAAAATTAAATACGAGTTGAGTTAAATGTAATCAACCCATTTATATAACTGCAGGAAAGCTGTAATTAAGCACATTTTTCTATCTTTAATACACATCAGAAAGTATTTCAAAGAGAAAAGTTAGACCACGTTGACCTATCAAGAAAACTTTCCTTTACCCTTTATCTTAACTTTCCTGGAACCACTATTCTCCGTTGAGAGACGCTCAAGTTTTTACTAATATATAAATTATTTGAAACCTCTATTTATATGCATTGGAGGATTAGGAATTGGAGAATCGGAAAAGCGTCATTTGTCTTCCAGGGGGGAGATAAAGACAAAATTTGGAGGGCGGGATGCTATATATTAGAGTTTGGTATGAATTTTAATTTCTCCTTTTAAACAAAGTCCCGCAAGCCCGCCAAAAGAAATCAGCCCTTTCTCTCATCTTTATTTCATCAAAGGGCTTTGTTGATTATTCAGATTTTAAAGAGTAATCTAAATTTAAAAATAAGCACTCCCCAATTTTAGCTTGGAGCAAACGAGATACTGTAATTGCTTTCCTGGAAGCCGTAGAAATGTTATCCAATGTAAACACACAGATGGTCTTTTAAACTCAAGTTCTTAGAATCCGTGTTCGTCCTTTCATTTTCCAATTATTTGCCACCTGACATCTTTTACAAGTCCCGAAAATGTAAGTCCACGTTCAGTTGGACATAAAACAGAAGGAACTTTTTTTTTTGTAAGAAAAAAGCCAAATAATTCTCTTATTTGAAAAACGTTAACCCAGTATCCCTGGGGCATATTACTGTTGGAAACCATTTTAACACTTGCATCATCCACAAGCAATTCACGAACGCTTAGTCCTCAAGAATTTTCCACCTTTTACCGGCTTTTTAAATACTTCAGCTCGGCTTTCCTTAGCTCCGCTAGTAGAATTAGGGAGACAGGGAATTCATAGTAAAGACAAAAATGAATTCTAGTGAAAGAGTAATTTATTACAAAAAAATTTTTTCCCCTCACAAAAAGGCCAGCTAGAGCAGCGGACCTTAGATTGAAAAGAAAATTTCTTTTTGGATGTATTAGCAATCTCTATTTCATGGAGCAACCCTGAGTTACTTGTAAAAATTAGCGAAAAGATACATTTAAAAATATATAATTCCCTTTAAAGGGTGAATTAAAAAGAATCTTTTCAGAAAACCGTTTGTTTCTTTAAGCTCTTGGCGAAAGCGGGGCGAGGTTGGCCAGGTCCCACCCCCGACGCGCCCACACCCCCCGGGAAGAGGGGCGGGTCAACTGTTCTCGAGTTACCTCGCGCACTCTGGACGTCCGCCCACTCTTTATGCAAAATAATCCTCCCCCTCATTAATCCAGCCAATGACCAAACGGCATCCCGTCCGCCGGGAGGTGGAGCCAGGGGGAGGAAACCGAGAGGTAAACCCAGTCCCACGTGTCATGATTCGCTCCGCCTCTTCCTCATCCCCGCCCTCCGCCCCGCCCGCGGTCGTCACCTCCCACCCAGCTTGGTTCTCCACGCCCCGGGAAGAGGTGGGGAAATAGGCGGAGCGATGAATATTTGCATGCAGCCATTCTATTGGCTAAGGCTGGCTTGGCGCTTAGGCGGAGGAGCTTGTCAAAGTGAGCTTCACGGATTGGCTTAGCTGTACGATAACGTAGAAGAGGGCAGTCTAAGCAAATGAAGGCGCAAACGCGTCTTTCCCCCTCTGGCTCCACCTTGGTGTGAACAACCCAATGAAAGACGAACTTCTGCGGCACATTCTCTTGAATATTTAAATGAAAGGCTAGAAATCTAATTGTTTAAATATTCATAAAGAGGCAGGGAGGTGTAGAATGTCTCCCGGAAACACTTCTGATTGGCCGGTTTTCGCAAACGCGTGCTAGTTTGGGAAACCTGGAGCACAGATCAATTAAATGATTGTTTCCTGCGTTTTTTCTTCCTTAAAAGCGCCACACCATATATACCTATTTTTTTTCTCGGTAATTGATTTCATGTGTGGTCCGACCGGCTCAGCTTTGTCACTCTTTCGCTCTTAATATATTTTCTTTTTTGTAACTCAAGTCTCATTTTCATCAGTTTTTAAAATGCAAAGATCTGGGACAGATGGAAACAATTAGAACCTCCGCTCTGCTGATGTGTATAATCTTATTAGTTTAATGGGTCACAGGGCGCAGGACCTATTTCCTATGGATCAAAGTGAAAACAAACACGGTTAATATCCCATTTTGTTTTAGAACCACATCGGATCGGGTTCCCTCTGTCCGCCGTGGTAATGACAATATTAGGAGATCTTGGGTTGCCTTGAAGTTTAGAGGGAAAATGGAGTCATAGAAATATTCTGGCTTAAAAACTCGTTAATATTAACACCAGGTAGCCGGTTGCCAGTTCCCTAACCTCGCTTGAATTTATCACAATGGCATGGCTATTAAAGGATTTCAGTATTGCTTGTTTTGATCTATTACCTTAAAGCAAGCGAAAAATCGTGCCTAGTTCGCTGCTAATTATACCGGCTTCTCAGATTTCGTCTATTCGGGCCCATTGCAAAGTCTCCAAGCTCTTGGTGTAAGTTTCAACTATGGCTTCTTAATAATTTCTTCCTTTATCTGTGGTTGGTGTTTATACACTTTTTTAAGAATTTGATTTTACAAAGATTAGCTTCACCACAGCCACCCAAAATTTAGCTTTCCGTTTCAGGGAATTCTAAGGCCAGTTCACTTACGCCTAAGCATTCGTGGACCCTACTTGACAACCCACGCCTTTAAGGAAATGTTTTTCGTATTTTGGGTTGCGTTTGAGTATGTTCTTTCTGAGACAATATAATCTTTTAAGCACCGACGGGTTTGGGCCTTCTACTCTGCGTGGCAAAGTCACCCTTTGGGACGCTCCACTCCCCCCCCCCGCAGTAACTTCTCACCCCAATAAATTAAATGCAGCCACAGTGTGGTCTATTACCCGGGAGTGTGAGGTGACGGCGCCTGTCAAAGGTGACCAGCCAATACAGACCCTTAAATATACCTACAGATAATAAATATCTGTGCAAGGAACGGATGTGAATAATAGGTTCCTATTCATTTAGAAAGCTCAGAACTACAGCAATGAATAAACGCATTGCAAACTTGATGAATGTCCCCAAGTCCTTCACAAAGGTGGGGGGCAAGTCTTGAAAATATTTTGCCCTGGGCTGTTAGGCAGGATGCAGGGCTCTAGGTGCTCAGGGCACCAGCGCCTCTGCGTGTTCATCAGCAGGGCCTCTAGGAATGTAAATACCACGAGTTTAGACAGGCCGGGGCCCGGGAAAGTGCAAGCAGTGATTATTAGCAAATCATTTTAATTCCGAAGCGGTCGAGAATATTTGCTTTCACTTGGCCACGTGGGACTGGGATTACTGGGAGAGAAAATTCTATTCTGGTTGTCTCCTCCTTGTGGTTTGGGAAACAGGGTCACCTGAGTCCTTGGCTCAGCTCTCTAGTCAGAGTTCATCACGCATCCAGAGGCGAAGCCTGCATTGCGTCTTGGGGCTGCAGGCGCTCCCCTCCGGCACTGGTTGCTGTGTTCTGAAACCAAAGTTGAAACGAGTGGAGCAAGTTGCTGGGAAGCCTGATATTTGGGACAGATGTGGCTACTCCACCTACGGCGGTGGAGGTGCTTCAGATAAACTCTCATTGCCTTCTTTTAATTTGTCCTTGAATGTAGTTATTTTGGCGCCTAATCTTTAAATATGTCTTAATGCATCAGTCTTTCCCCACATAGTTTCTTTCTCTCTTGAGGTCCTCTATGCCTTCTGTTTTTATCAATGGTATACTTTTATTTTGGGAGACTATCATCCCCACTCCCCCACCCCCGAAATGGGGAAAATGATCAAATCTCCAATCCGTCATTTCCTGGAACTTAATCCTGCTTTTACTCATGGATCATAAAATAGTTAATCCTTTAAAAATGTATCCATCACTGATCAACTTTAGAGTTATTTTATGTTCTTAAAAATAGAAATATAATCCTGGTGTGTGTGTGTGTGAGTCTGTGTGTATTATGATAGACAAACCATGTTACTCTCCCTTCCATGGAAAAAAGAGCATTTGCATGTGTGAATCTAAATAATTAGTCATCTAGGGTAACGAGTTCTATGAGACTTGATTTTTCATTTTCGGATCTACTTCTTTGTATCTAATATGCAGAGACATTAATAATATTAAAAAAGAAATCTTCCAGTTGTAGTTGAGAGACCTGACTGACGTCCAAGAACAGATGCCCTTCCCTTCCCTCTCCTACTTTTTTTTCCCTCTTGGTTAACAGTCTCCTTCAGTTATTTATTTTAGCCTGGTGAGCCCAACTGTAAACTTTATGTAAACCAGTGTGGTGTGGTAGGTTTTACGACAGTCACATCCCGCGCGATCTAACCCGCAGCTCTGGGGCGTGCGGAGGAGCAAACTGTCATTTTAGAGGGAAGAAATCCCGTGTCTATGACCTCCTGGGAATAATCTGGAAAAGCTGGGAATTCCTATGAGCTGCATGCAGTCCATTAAACGCCCTATACTGTGAAGATCACTGTCTGTTACATTTCTTGAGAAAATGGTTGGCTTTATTTTTAATTTTTGTTTAATTATTGTTGCTGCTGGGAACATAAGCCTTTATGATGAACTGCCTGGCCTTCCTGGGCAGGTCCGCTCCCTAGCCTCTACCGCGATGGTTTTCATTTAGGGAGGGCTAGTCTCTGGATTCAGGTGACATTTCCCCCAATCTAACAGTCAACTGCAAGGCGCTTGTTCCGCGCTTGGGGCTTTTCGCGCGGAGAAGCGGTAGAAAAGCCTCGACTAGACTTTTACGCTCACACTCAAAGCAGGCCTCCCTCCGGACCGGAGGCGGACCCTTCACCGATCGTCCAGCGCGACTGGCCCAGCGGTGCCACGAGCGCGCTGTCCAGCGTGGAGTTACAGGCCCCGACCTAGCCAAGATCAGAGGCTGCAAGGGCTCGCCCGGGTTTAAGGGGGCCCTGCTGCCGGAAGTCATTTGACAAATCTCAGGCAGGCCTTTCTAATTTTTTACTGCTCGGCAGAGCTTTGCAAATCTCTAAACACGCTGTAACCTTCTTCAAACAGAGTCCCAGACACACTTGAGGGTTGGGTTTTATGTTAGGGCCCTGCAGAATGGAAGCTGCATTTGCAGGACCCCTCCACTGTCGAGCCTGACCCCCTTTCAGCATCTTCACGAGACCCTCACTTCCTCCAGTAAGCGGATTATCGCGCATCCATCCGCCCATCCAGTCCCAGGGGCCCTCCAGTCCCAGGAGGCCGCAGACGATCTAGTCTAGGAGAGTCGCCCTGCGCCCCCTGCAGCGAGTGGCCGAGAGAGAAACTCTCTAGGACCGGCGGGGGCGGGGCGGGTGATTTATGACCCTGATCAACTTTTTAGGAAGCAGAAATTAACCCGAGGGGGATTAGGCTGTAGCTTTGAAGTTCACGGTTTTGTTTTCCTTCAACTCAGTCCTTCCCCAAACAGTTCTTGGTTTTTTCTACCCGCCTCCTTATCCTCCCCCTTGGGTCTCTCATCACCCCACTTCTACCCCCCAGCAACCCTTTCTGCATGGATTTTCATAATTTCAAATAAAAACATCTCCAGATCAGCCACTGAAGTTTCTGACTGTGACCTAGAGAACAGGGACAACATACTGTCTACAACCCTGACTTCTTGGAATCTTTGTTTTACTTTTGAAATTTATTTATATTTGAAGGTCTTGAGTAGTGAATTTGTATCCGTTCTTTTCTTTGGCTCTTTCCGGCTTATTCTGCCCTAGGGATTGGTCTTCCCCCACAAAGCAGACTGCGCAGCCAGGGTTGGGATGGCCAGCTGTTGTGGGTGACCACTAATTTCTCAGTCTTCCACGTACTGCGGGCTTGTGGATTCCTCCCCTAGTAGGCCAAAAAAATGAAACCCAAACATGAGGATCTCCCTCACCGCCCTGCGCTCTTCTTACCTTGGCCCCCTTTATTTCCATCCCCCCCCCCGAGACGCCCCTTCCCCTCACCCCCCAAACTGCTATTCTCCAAGGGGAATCTGTCTCCTGCGGTTCTTTCCCGCAGGCGCCTGCTGAAAAGGCAATTTCCTTGGGGGTGTGGTTGGGGCGAGAGAAAAACAGAAACCAGGATTGTTTGGGGCCTGAAACCATCCAAGTTTTATTGCATCCGCTACAAAGTCAACTAACTCTTAATGAGCATCCAAGCGTTAAAAGGCCGAGGTTTACTCTGTGTTGGGGGGCGGGGGGGACGAGTTTGCTTAAATCTTACTCTTGCCACCAGAGGTTGCAACACCTTCCCGAGAGGCTCTTCCCAACGCCAAGAGTACAGACACGAAAGTGGGAAGGCATCAGGTTTCAGCTCCCTGAGTGATCGAAGATCATTCGGCCACGAAGACCTTCGAAGTTGGCCCTGTCTACAGCTTGTAATGAAAAGGATAATCTGTCTTGTAATAAAAAACAGGACCCACACAAACCCAGCATCCAACCGCTTTCCACTGTGCCTCACTCTCCCCTAATAAGGGCCAGTGACAAATATTGCCATCCAGTTCCACCCCTAAAAAGAGGAAGCAGTAGATCTTCCTTTTAATAACTTCCCAAAGTGTTACAAATAATAAAAGGGACGCATAAATCATCGCGGGGGCTGCTGAACGTGGACTACGGAAGGATTTACTCCTTTCAATTCTTGGCTTCCCAACGCGCTCTCACTGGCTGCGTCCTTGTAGTCCGGCCCCCAAATCCGTCCTCTTATTGGTCTGTTGGGCGGGGTGACGTAGAAAGGGCGTGGGGTCGGTTTGGGCCGGAGTGCATTAGCGCGCATGCGCCTTATGGCGTGAGTGCATGATTGACAGCAAGGGTAGGTGTGCGCGCGTGCGCGTGTGGATGTATGCGTATGTGTGTGTGTGTGTGTGTGGGGGGGGGGAGGCAGTGATGGGGGTGGTAGTGGTGGCGATGAGTGCTCGAATTGAAGCTGCCTCTGCCCGCTCCGTGGCTGCAGTCCTTTTTGCGGGCTTTTCCCGCTGAGTCTGTAGGCTGATAGTCACGGAGCGCGCACTCGTCGGCTCGGGAGACCTGGAAGCGATTTTACCAAGGAGGGTCTCCAGCAGCTGGCTAAATTGAGGAGGGAGTAAAGACGTAGAATGCATACTTTATGTCCGAAGAAGATAATTTAAAAATCCCAAGGAAGAGACTTAATTTTACCGCTATGTCTATTTGTGCATTTCTTGTAAAGCATACACTAAATCACACTTCGTATCACTGCCCAACCTTCATACGCGCCACACACCTCTCCCCTACCTCCTTTCAGGGCCGATTTAGCCCTGTTTGATTCCCCTGTAGTCAGTCACAGGTACGCACGTTATCTTAGCCTCCTGTAGTCATGCAAACCAGGGTGAACTTTCAAAGACATCTGGAACACTGTGATGATCCTTAACTGGAAGGGGGTGGGGTGGGGGACTTCAAAAGAGAAAGAAGTAAAGAAACGGAGGAGAAAGAAAAAGAGGAAAGAAAAAGAAAACTAGAAACCTGCAGCAACCAGTAGAACAGTAGCGACGCCGATAAATAAAATACCGAGGGAAAAACCTATTCGCTATTAAATGTAAAGTGTGATATTAATTTCCTAATCCGGTTAATGCCGTAGAAGCAACTCCAGTTTATTGCAATGCTGGTGGTTAACGCCTAGTACAAAATTCTTCAGAGGCGAGGGCTGACTGAGTGGAGAGGAGAAGCGATGCTCCGTTGCCCTGTTGCATCCAAATGCTAGCGTCGGACAAGTTTCTTTGGCCTGTTAGAATCAGGCAGAGGAAGGCCCGAGAGTGTTTTCTTATTATAAGGTGTTTTTGGTCGTTGGTTCATATTTACACATATTTTCAGAGATAATAAACGTCTTATAGCTCTGCACATATTTTAAATTACATTAGCCCAAGAAGAGTTTTTTGTAGCTGGTAAATCAAAGCTTCGGTTTTACGAATCCTGAAATTTGAAACTGGCAATTAATTACCTCTTCGCAGGCCCGGAGATTTTTTCCCTTTGTTTTTATTTTGGGGTGTTTGTGTGGGGGGAGAAATGTACAAATACAAGTATTACCGACGCTCCATTCAAGTACTATACTGTCTGTGAGTGGAAGGTAAATTAAAAAAAAAAAGTGATGGAAATATGTGGCTGTTAAAAGCAAAATAATGTTCTTTTAAATCCCCCACTTGGTGCATTTTTTTCTTTTGAAGCAGAGCGTTTAGCTGTCTAAAGTATTGAAAGCAGTGTTTTTACACTGTCACAGTAATTTTATTTTGAAAGTGTTGACCTTTAATTTTAAAATTATCACTTATTTACATGAACTTACTAGCATTCATTGCCTTTGTGTTTTATTATGCCTTTGACTGATATTTTAAAGCAGCAAACATTAAGTAAAATGAATAAACAAAGCTTTGATCGTTCCTTATTTTTGTTTAATTGAATGTATTTTATTAGGTGAGCATACACTTACATTTATTTTAAAATAACAAGCAAAATAATACTTTTATTTTGCTTTGCTAGAACAAAGTGATTTTTTCATTCTTCTCCGTCCGATTCGTTTCCTTCCAGCTGCCACAGCCTACTGACAAGCTCCTAGAGACCACGGACTAGTATGCAAATTTCAGATGATTGACACCTACGGTAGAAACCAATCACACTGGAGCAGGTTTCTGATTGGTTGATAGCGAATTGACGTAAAATTGACGTTTTAAAAGCCTAATATCCAATCAAGGCAATTCATGCAAATAAAGGAAGGAGTCGTATTACCACGGACCCGGGAGACTTGAGCACGCCCTCACGTGTTCAGTGGAGGCTATTGCACAGACGCCTGCACAACCCTTTGAATAAATGTAGCAAAATGTTCAACTCTACAACTCGCCCTGGACTTTCCAAACTTCTATGTCACTGGAATATAAAAGATCTTTTTTTTTTAAACCAAGAGTTATGTTGTGCACATATATGATGGGTTAGTCTAGAAATCTATGTAATGTAACTGTGGATTTCCAACGCACAGAATTTCCCTCTCCATTCCCACCAATACAGGGAATCTGTCTTTAAATTAATCCGTGGTGAAAGAGGCTGTCCCCCCACCCACCTCTTTGATTTCAAAAGGATGAGATTTACAAAGCCTTTCCCTGGAGAAACCCACTCTAGGCACAGATGGTCAGTAAATTTGGCTTCTTCAGCGAAATTCCGCACGGCACCGCCAGATGGCATCAAGATCGTCTTTCACTCTCCTCACCCCCTGTATTCCGCAGTAATTTAGACAAATTAAAAACCAAACACTTTTCTATTTTATAGCTAAATGAAGTGAGAATATACTCGCACTGTTAAGGAGCTACATATTACGAAAATAAGCTTTGTCGGTTGCTGCTTTAATATGAAACTTCCTCTTGAAATTCTGTCCAGGAAAGTTTGTGAGTAAATACTCATTCAGTGAAAGTGTTTGCAAAAACATTTACTTAAAGTGTACACCATAAGCACAGCACCAAGCAATTTTAAAAACATAAGGGTAAGAAGCGGCTCCATTTCTGCGAGTGTCGTTTGCGGGTCTTAAGGATTAAGATTGACATCAAGGGTGAAGCTAAACTTCCCAGCCATGTTCTTCCCGGGAACGGAGTTTGGCGGGACCATTGGGGTGAGGTTGGATCGCTGCTTTTGGATGGAGCTGCTGTTAGAGCAGCGTGACTTTTTTTTAGGGGTTCATTTTGGGGTCCCGATTACAGATAGGGAAGACTTTCTTTCCATTCACAAGTCACTGTAGTAAGAGACAGCGCCTTTGTTTTGCCAACCCCGGGCGGTGACTTTGGGGATGGGACCCTGGAAAGCATGGACCTCCACTTCTCATGTCTTCCTCTTTATATCTGCTTTTCTGTTTGGGTTTATCAGGAAGCAAGGGGTTTGAGCTCTCAAGGCCAGACTCAGAGCTAATGGTATTTTCAGAGAGAAGGGAGGAAAAAAGAAAATACCCAAATAAAGTAACTCGCGCATTTATAGGTAGAAGCAGAATAACTGTACATTCACTTTTCATCACTCTACCCTGTACTTATTGCAGTAAGCAGTTAAAAACAGATCTTAGGTGGACATATTTATTACTTTAAAAAATCTTTCTGAAAATTACCACTAAGCCCTCATCTTACAAAAAGGCGGATTCATTGCGTTTGTTGCTTACGCTTTGTTGACTTTCGGGTAGCCAGAAAATAACGGTGAGGGTGCCCACATGAACTCCTGTCTCGATGACATCCTAACAGTGGGTAATTGTCTACCCTAACACCTTATCATCCTTAGTGTCTGCAGAGCAAGAATCTACACATTTTCATCACCCCCTCCCCAACCCCTGTTTGTAGTAATCAACTTCACAAACTGTAGGTAGGAAAACTGACATCCAGTCACATATAGGTAGGAAAATTGAGTAAAAATTATTTTTTACTTTAGAACTACCACCTCGGATTTTTTGGTTCAAGTTGAACCATACGTCACTTATTTTATTGCACTATTGTATTGCAAGGTTTCTTCTTCCTCCGAAGCAAAATATGATCAGAGAGCATCATCAGAGGCTAAAGATAAAACCAAAATTGTAGCAAGCGCTTATTTCTCTTAGGGAGTAAGGAGAGCAACGAGGTGAGGCAGGGAACTAACTCAGCAAAGTAAACTCTCAGGCCATTTACAAGAGAACCTAGTTTCTAAGCACAGTCTCGCTGCTCTCAATGTCTGTTTTCTGCGCTGCAAAAAAAAAAAAAAAAAAAAAAAAAAAAGTATAACTATTGCACTGTGTTGTACAGCTGAAACTAATTCTAAAAAAATGTGTATTTCAAAAAAAAAAAAAAAAAAGAAAGGGAGCAAAATGTGTTTAAACAGATAGAGGTGGGGCTTAGGGACTTTCCAGGCTTCGCCCAGGACCCTCTCTAACCTCTGCGTCTAAATTTCTTTGCTCCCCTCACTAAAGGCGGGCCCAAAGGTGCGGATTTGGCGTTCCCCGTACGGTGGGACGCTGCGTTCAGGCGCCGGGCCCAGCCGGGTGGAAAGGGCTGGAGGACTGGGCGGCGGGTGCATTGGGCAGCGGTCCCGGGGGTGAGGGACGCTGCGGCCCCCAGCTCTCCGGTGAGCTCAGCTCCCCACATAAAATGTGGGCAGAGGCGGGAAACGCGGTGGCCGCTTCTCTCGGAAGCCCAGCCGGCGCGGGAAGTTGAGGCTCGCGGCCCTCCGCCCCCTCCGCTGCCGCTGGCCGGGGCTCCTCTCCCCTTTCCGGGCCTCTTCCGGGCTGAGTCTTGGGAGTAGGTTTCCCGGGTTGAAGTGATGTCTCTAGAGTCCAGCCGGCGCGGCTGTAAATTACGCCCCCCCTTCCCGCCCCCAGCCTCCCTCTGGAGCTGGAACAGGGGTGCGGGGACGCAGGGGGCGCGGGCCGGGCCCGCGGCCACACGAGGCCCACGGCCGCAGCTGGATCGGCCGCCTCTGGCGAGGCGGCGGGGGTTAAACGCTATGTATCAATCAATCAAGCCCACGCCGCTCTCCCCGAAGCCCCGAGCGCCGCCCGCAGGGCCTGCTTTGTGTCTCGCCCGGCCGCCTGCTCCGGTCCTGGGAAGCAGGGTCCGGCAGCTCCGGGTCTGGGCGGGGGGCGCAGAGCGTTCCCACGATGGGGCGATGTGGCCAGCAAGCGGCCCCACCGCATTCCCCCCCTGTAACGGGGGGGGTAACTGGAGCCTACAGTTCTCCCGTGCCGCTTGCCCCCTCCTTTGATCATTCCTTTGCATCTTCCCAACAGAATAAGGCCGACTCCTCAATATTTGCTCGCGGCTTGGACTCCCAAACCTCGTCATTCAGAAAGAGCAGCGTGACCAAGGGTGGGGAGATACCAGGGTCCCCTAGCAAATCACATAATCTATCTGGGCCTCAGTTTCTCCTCTGTAAAATGAAGGGGCTGTTTTAGGATCTTCGCATTTTTGTCCAGCTCTAATGTTCTTTTGTTGGGGGGCGGGGGGGGGGAATCCAGAAACCTTTGTGCCGGATGGGTTTCCAGAAGTTCTCTTTCGCTCCACGTTTATTGTTTCTCCACCGCCCCCTCCGCACATCCCCCAGTTGGCACCAGGACATCCCAGAGAGTGGCTCCTGGGGGCAGGAGCCTTGAACCTTTGAGCCGCTGAGCCCTGATCAAACTTGTTTCAGAGATGCCACCAGGGGGCGATAGAGCCCAAGGATAGAGCAGCAGGGCCCCCACAAGGTCTTTTCAAAAGTTTGTCAAACTCAGCGTTGATTCCTTTTCCTATCTGCGTGATTTTGTAAAGGGCGCCGTTATTTCTTTTACGATCCCATTTGGTCATCAGCGCTGAGGTAGATGGATACAGCCTGAATGAGGTTCATGGGGAATGAAGTACAAAAGCACTAATGAAGAAAAGGCCTGCACACCCCCTAAGACTGAGGGGCTGAGCAAAATGGAGTGAACGCGCAAAATGCTAACTTTAAATGTAAAACTTTGGTTCTGAGACCAGACACACTTAATGGGCTCGCAGGCAGGGAGAAAGCAGTGCAGGCCAGGGCCAAAGGCATTGAAACAATGAGGACGCACACTCGAGTATTTTTTTCCTAATTTTTTTTGCAAATGTCAGGTTCATTTTGGAATCATGAAGAGGGGGTAGGCTGATGGGGTGGGAGAATAAACGCAGAGGAAAGCAGTTAGAGACTTTCTCGGAGGTGTGGGGGTGTGGGGGGGCTAAGGGGGGTGGGCAGGGAGGAGGTGGGAATGGTTTAGGTTAGAGAACCCCAGTGCTATTCTAGTAAGTTTCTGTCTGCGTATAAAAGAGCCACTTCTCTGTCCCTGTCCCCGATGGCAGCATCGGATTCTTTTATTTGTTTCCTGAGAATGTTTTACACTACGGATTAGCGGGGCCTCGGAGGAAACTGGGGCTTGTTCACTGCAAACAGCCAAAGGATAGTCAAGAGAAAACGCGTTAGGCTGAAATATCATCTTTTCCCACATGTGCAAACCTCTTGGATTGTGTTTGCTTTCAAAGTCCATAAATGTTTTTATTAAACTATATCTTTCTTGTGGCCCCCGCGCATAGAAAGTACTCGCAGCGCGTCTGTAAACGCTTCCCTTTTGGTCCTCTTTTAGGAAAACTCTGTAACTCCGCAGTAAATATTTGCTCTAGGGTGAACCTTGGCAAGCGCGAGCTAAAGTCTAAAGTCTGGTTTCGCTGTACGTGTTTGTGTGCGCACGTGTATGTTTTAACAGCATACATATATTGGAAAATTTGCGGGACAGCTTGGTATTTTTACTTCTTTGCTGCACATGGGGAGGTATAATGACTGTAATTACTTGGATGACATTTTAAAATTAACAAATTCTCTTTCAAATTCGATTCTTTCTTGTGGGCTGCCAGCCTGCCTCCCCCATCATGTCAATTAAATGTTCTTGTAATGTCACCCTTTATAACACCCTTTAATGTAGTGATTTTGGAGGTATATTTTAAAGTAATTAAGTATAGTTTTTGCTTCCGAAATTCTGTCTTAATAGTAAGAATCTAAAAATCAAACAAATCATGATCTTTACTGTTCCTTTTTATGTTTACGATTTTATTTCCTTTAACATTTTAATTTGTAGGCCGGGCCAAAAAATTTCAGAGAGAAAAATGAAGATAGTTCAGTGGTATGGCACACTCAGGGTAATGATTTTGGATTCTCATCCCTGGAGGAAAATTCAAGTTGAAGCTATTCCTTTGGAACGAAAGGGACTTTAGTTTTCTGAAGACATTGAATCCGCTGAGGTTGATTAAAGAGAGCCCTACGGAAAATTATTTTAAAACATGAAAACTGCTAGACTAAGGCTGTGTGTTAGTCATCTTTGAGGAAATAATCAGCAGTTAGTAACTCAGTTCAGCCACATGAGCCTTGACATGGTAACTGCCATCTGTGGCTTCCTGGGTCTCTCCCTACTGCCTGGGCCAGGCTGTAGTGGCTGAGGTTTGCCCCTCCTTCAAGAGACATTCTCTCCTTTTTTTCAAACAACAATAGAAACTAAAGGGAGAAGGCTATCATAAGTGGAAAATTCATTGTTAAGTTCTTTCCTTCTTTTGTCCTAAAGGGGGACTGGGAATCCCAGATTTGCCTTGTCAGAGAGAACCCCTCATGGAAGAATATAACTTGTTAGTTCTGGGTGATGGGGGCTATGCACCAGCAGGCTTTGCAAGTTGTTCTTCCCCTCCCCTTCCCTCCCCTCCCCTCTCATTCCCTCCCCTCCTCCCTGCCCCTCCTTTCCCTTCCCTTCTTTTCATCATCCCCTTGCCTCTCTGCATTGCAAAGCTAGTGTGTCCTCTGTTCCTCATGTTGATTATCAGGGTTATATTAATTCTAATGACTGCTGTAGCTCTGAGTGGGGAGAAAAAGGGACCCTCAGTACACGTTTGCTGTGGGGTGGGCTGGCTGAAGAACTTGGAGTAGCCTTTGGCCAGATAGTTGCATGCACACCTCCCCCTCCGGTGAAAACATGGCCCCGGAAAACATCATGTGGCTCTGAGTCACTCTCTGGAGAACCTGCTTCTCAGAGTTTGGTTTGGCAGTTCAGGCAGATATAATCCTTCCTTTCATATGTTCCCTGCCCTTTTGAAGAACAATCATTTTCAGTCTCCTCACACCAGGGCATTTTGAGAAATGGCCCAGAATTACACGGAGGAAGTCCCTTTGGCACAGCCTTTTGGGACCTAACAGTATTTAAGGCTGTTGCAAATGGGGACTGCACCCTTTGAATGAAGTGCTACACAGATGTGTGAGCGAATCCTTAGGAATAGAGGCTGTCCATTGCAGACCTTGGGGGGTTCCAACATTCTGAGCTGTGTAGGTCATGTCAGTCTGAGGAAGGCAAGATTACCTTTAGGTGCAGCTGGTAAGCGCTGTTGTCCTTGAATTGGCCTCAATTCATCCACACTCAGAAACAACTGAAGTTATCTGACCACTGAAAATATAATACAAATTAGAACAGGGGCAGGAGGACACATTTTATGGGGGCCAAAGGTATGGCTTGGGCAAGCAGTCTGTGCCTATTTGGATTCTTATGTTTCCAAAAGATGGTAGGTGAGTAATTGAATCACACATCAGCAGATTTTTTTTCTGATCATTTCAGTTCAGTATAAATATGATGTGAGGTAGCTTTACATTTTACAGATGCCATATTTTAAAAAAGTAAAAAGACACAGGTGAAATTATTTAAAATTATTTTTTATTCAACCTGATATCTCGAAAATATCCTTTCAATGTGTAATCAGTATAAAGTTATTGATGAGAGGTTTTACATTCTCCCCTCCCCGCCCCCCAACATCTTCAATACTTGGTGGGTACTTGATACTCACAACACATCTCAATTCACATTTCAAATGTTCAGGAGCCACATATGGCCAGTGGGGACTGTATTAGAAAATGCAGTTCTAGAGAATTCCAGCTCTAGATAGACTAGATGTATGTATAAAATCAAATAGATTTTGTCCCACTTTTCTGTTAAGGTCAACAAAACTTTTACGTATCGAAAAAATACTGAGGAAAATAGGTTCTAAAACAGAAATATATTTTTAACAGTGTCACTTTAGTTTTGAAAAGGAGAGTCCTAGACCCCAAGCCATGAATTATGGAAAATCTTGTATTTGAATGAAGTAGGTCATGGCTTTTAGTGATTTTACTCTATTTTAAAACGTTTATTTTTAATTATAAAATGAATCCCTACTTGTTATAGAATATCTAGACAATACAAAGTACAGAAAATAATAAAAATCATCTATAATCTAACCATCTATATAGGTTACCACCAAAGTTTTGGGGTATTTCTGTCCTTATATGCAGAGTATTTCCATAGTTGTGATTATATTGCAAATGTGTTTGCCTATCTTGCCTTCATTCATTTAATGTTATAGCAGAGGCATCTCTATATGTTGTTAAAAGTTCTTCCTAAGAATAATTTTTGGTGTCACGAAGGTATGGGTAGGTCATAGTTTGCTAAATTTGGGTAGGTCATAGTTTGCTAAAGTTGGTGACTTTTGGTAGTGTAAAATTGGCACTACGTCATTAAATGGTGGCCGGGACAAAAGACTACTTTATGGGAAAGTTGTCCTCCAGTGTGACCGTCCTCATCTCTCATGTGGGGGCTATATGACTGTAGTGACCTCAGGCAACCCTCGCTTATTTTTTAGAGAACAGATGTAAATATCTTAGAAAAGAACCGCCCGTCCTTGTGCCCAGCCATCCACCCAATCAATCTAGACGTTGGGTTACTACTGTGACACATTTGGATTATGACTTAAGGGTAAAAAAAGTGAACTTTTCCAAAGAAGTTTTGAATTGAAAACAAGGATATTATAATGATACATAACGTTTTCTTTGTCTCTTATTGGATCCATGTCCCCTAAGATATCTGAAGACCTACTAGGGACAGGTCCTGGGCCACCTTTGGTTAACTCATGGTTGGATTTATTTTTGCTTCCCCATTTGGCCCTCTTTCCCACTATTTGTCATTTTTGCAGGCTTTTGTGACATAAATCTTGTGGAATGTTGGCTATGCTCTTAGCATGAAGGATTCAGACTCTCCCATTTCAGGCGGGTTGGCCAACGTAAGCAACAGAGGGTGGCGGAGATTGGGGACAGACATGACAGGAAGAGGCAGGGGTAAAGGGACTCTGGAAAGAACACATGATGTATGAAAACGGCAGCGTGAGGTTGCTGCACTTCTGGAAGTTTAGCCAAGGGTGACTGCAATTGACTGATGATTAGCAGGTCCACTGGAAGCTGCACAATTATGAACTGTCATCATTATTATTATTTTCTATCTATATGCAAAGGCCTGTGGGTTGTTTCCAACCATCTTTGGCTTCTCTCGACACAATCCTGATGCAGTGTGGCATCCGGATATTGTAGACTTCTCGTATGGGAATCCAGAGACCTGCCCTGAAGGAAAAGCCCAGGACAGAGTATTCTTGTGGCAAATCTGTTCCTAAGCTTGTCTCTTCAAACTTCTAAGCACGCTTGGGCTGGAGGGGGTGGGAGCTTTTTGACAACTTTCTCTTTGGCCTTACACCTTCTGTCACAAAAGAACATTTTTCCTGACTTGTTGAAGAATCTGAAAGCACACAAGTGCTGGGGGGATTTTATTAAGCAGGCAAATATTAATACAATTTTACTTAAAACTGGTGGTTTTTCTCTGTCTCAATCCAGCAGAGTTTACACTTTTTTTTTTCTTCCCCCCTCTGGAGTTCTCTTTGGCCCAAGCAATTCAGGGCAGGGAGTTTGAAGGGTATTTTGTTTCTAAAACGGGCAGTCTGTAAAATAGTGGACCTTTTAACATCACACTGACAGACACTTTCAGGGCTAATATAATTGATGTATTCATAGGAGCTTAAGCAAAAGAGCTTTCCAAAAGGGAGAAAAACTTGTCTTTTCACCTCAGCACTGACCGATTTGTGGTTTGGATGCTTGCACGAGATATTAAACAGACTCGATGGAAAAGGTTTGTTCGCCTCAAGTTTGACTTTCCCTCATCTTGTAATTTTTGGCCCCGTGTCAAGTTTTTGTCCATTCCCCTGCACTCCTTGGGTCGAGGCCAGCGCCACGGGCTTGCTCTCTCCATGGTGTTGACAGAGTGTTTTTCAGCTGTACCAAAGGCCACAGATTTTATGTCAGACTTCAAGATGCACAGCTTGATAAACATGTCTGCCTCTGGCGATTGGCAGCATTCTTTCTGGAAAAGAAAACAAAAATTGTTCTACATAAATAAGGAAGGTGGTATGAATAGCACAGAATAACATGAGTTGGAAGGTATGCCTGAGTCCTGAGCTTTTTTGCAGTATGTTTTGCTCTTTACATGAATTTATTTTTGAATTCTCTTTTCATACACCGCACGGTCGTCCCTCCCTCCCCTGATCTGATTGCTTTCAGCAGCCATATGTGTCTGGTTCTGTAACAAATAAACAAATCAACAACTGCTTGTTTGGAAAGTTGGAGGCTGGTAAATAACTTCAGGATGGTGTTTGGAAAAAGTATCTTGGCTTTACGTGGATATTTTAGTTTTCATGCTGAATGAAATGGCTGACACCAAAACACCTTTCATTCACTGTAGTTTAAAGGTTACTCCATGAAGCTGCATCTCTCTGGTATTTTCTAAATGAGTTTTCTTTTTTTTATTTTTATGTTTTTCAAAGGTAATTTATTTATATAAAGAACAAACATCAATCAATGATATATTGCCCGTTTTGTTTGATGACCTTTTGCCATCTTTCATAATTGAGTTTTCTTTATATTCATTTTGTTCCCCTTGGCTGGTGGTGTCAAACTACTAAATTTGGGTAGGGGATCAGCACATGTGTTTGACCCAGAACTCAGCTCTTTGTTGGCTGGAAAGCTCATCTTTTTAGAGCTGCAGCCAGCTCGTTGCTGATTCCCACAATTGAAGGACTGGATAACTTCTTCTGACAACTTCCGATAATCAGAGAGGGTTTTTTTGCTTGCCACCTGGACTTCAAAGACTCTTGTTGGGAAGGAAGAGGGAAATATACACCCTGATAGTCAGCACCCTCTTCCTAAAGTTGCTTTGCCATTGAGCAGATGCCTTGGAATCCTGAAGGTAACGCTGACTTCTTCAGGCTGAACTTCCCTTTGGAAGATTGATGAGATGCTGAAGGACCCTTCAGCAAGCCTGTGTGGACAAGCAGCTCAGGGCCAGCCAGGGAGCCTCTCCAATCCATGCTGGCTCACCTGGATGCCGGCTGCAGGCTGTCTGGGACGCTTGGCGACTGCTCCCGGGATTCCTCAGTGGCACTTAACATTAACCACCCCTCCCCCAGAACCTGCTGACAAGCCCAGCGCCAGACCTCTGATGTCATTGCCTGCCTGTGATTAAACACCAGCTCCAAGAACAGCCCAGTGACAGGGAGGGTCATCAGTAATGGGTCTGAGAGGGATTTCAAGGCCCAGGGTAATATTTTATTCATTTTCCATGTCAGTTGAGGAGCTGTGAATCTGTCTGCTGGTTGGTAGCACTTTATCTGACACCTCCCAAGGGTCAATGCAGAAGCTCAGGATGGCTGGAACACAGCTTTTGTTTGATGAGTGTGTGTGTGGGGTATAAACACCTGATGTTCATCTCTTATTAGGTAACAGAGCTGGATAGAGATGAAAGTGTTCATCATTCTTAAACAACTTTAGAGAGCTGCATCGAAAAGAAAAATGGTTAATTTCTAGACATGGCAATTCATACATACATACATAGAGATACGTGTGTATGTATGCTTGTATGTACACACATATCTATGTTGTTGTTTTTTTCTTTCCCCCCTTCTACAATTTTTCAATTCTAGATGACATTTAGTATTATTTTATATTAATTTCAGGTGCACAGCATGGTGGTTAGACATTCATATAATTTAAGAAGTGATCTCCCTGATAGTCTAGTACCCACTGGCACTATACATAGTTGTTACCATATCATTGACCGTATTCCCTATGCTTTACTTTACATCCCCATGACTATTTTGTAACTACCAATTTGTACTTCTTAATCCCTTCACCTTTTTCACCCTGTCCCTCAACCCCCTCCCATCTATCACCCAAACAAATCTAGTACCCATCTGACACCATACATAATTATTACAATATTATTGATTGTATTCTTTATGTTATACCTTACGTCCCCATGACTACTTTGTAATAACCTATTTGTACTTCTTAATCCCTTCCCCTTTTTTCACCCACATTCTCAGCCATTTGGCAACTATCAAGATGTTTTCTGTATCTATGGGTTTGTTTCTTTTTTGTTTGTTAATTTTGTTCTTTAGATTCCACATATACGTGAAATCACATTGCATCTGTCTTTCTCTGTCTTATACTCCACTCAGCATAATATTCTCTGGATCCATCCATGCAGCTGCAGATGGCAAGAACCCATTTTCTTCCATGGCCGAGCAATATTCCATTATATATGTGTACTATTTCTTTTTTATCCATTCTTTTATTCAGGGACACCCAGGCTGCCTCCACATCTTGGCCATTGTAAACAACGCTGCAATATGGATGCACATGTCCCTTTGAAGTAGCGTTTTGGGTTTCTTCAGATAAATACCCCGAAGAGGGATTACTGGGTCCTTCATTGTCTCTTCTTATAGCCTTTGTTTTAATGTCTCTTTT
Organism: Hipposideros armiger; assembly: GCF_001890085.2. Lineage (NCBI taxonomy): Eukaryota > Metazoa > Chordata > Mammalia > Chiroptera > Hipposideridae > Hipposideros > Hipposideros armiger. Next base: position 640,916 of record NW_017731397.1, on the reverse strand, counting down.
GTCTGGTATAAGTATGGCTACTCCAGTTTTTTTTTTTCCATGAAATATCTTTTTTCATCCATTTACTTTCTGTCTCTGTGTTGTGTATCTTTCAACCTGAAATGATTGATTCTCCTGTAGGCAGCAGATGTAAGGGTTTTGTTTTCTTATTCATTCAGCTCTTCTATGACTTTTGATTGGAGCATTTAATCCATTTACATTGAAAGTAATTGTTGATTGATATGTAGTTACTGCCATTTTAGTATTCATAATTTTGTTTTTGTTTTTCTATCTTAAAGAAGTCCCTCTAACATTCCTTGTAATATTGGTTTGGTGATGATGAATTCTTTTAGAATTTTTTTTTTCTTGTCTGGGAAGCTCTTTATCTGTCCTTCAATTTTAAATGATAGCCTTGCTGGGTAGAGTGGTCTTGGTTGTAGTTCTTTACTTTTCATCACACTGAATACTTCATGCCAATCCCTTCTGGCCTGCAAAGTTTCTGTTGAGAAATCAGCTGACATTCTTATGGGAGCTCCCTTATAAGTTACTAGTTGCCTTTCTTTTGCCATTTTTAGGATTCTCTCTTTGTCTTTAACCCTTGCCATTTTAATTATAATGTGCCTAGGTGTGGGCCTGTTTGGGTTTATCCTGTTTGGGACTCTGCACTTCCTGGACTTGTATGTCTATTTCCTTTGCCAGGTTAAGAAAGTTTTCAGTCATTATTTCTTTAAATAGGTTCTGAATCCCTTGCTTTCCTTCTTCTCCTTCTGGTACCCCTATGATGCAAATGTTGTTATGCTTAATGTTGTCCCCGAGTCTCTTAAACTGTCCTTGTTTTTTTTGGATATTTTTTTCTTTTTGCTGTTCCAATTAAGTGTTTTCTGCTACCTTGTCTTCCAAATCGCTGATTTGATCCTCTGCTTCATCTAGTCTGCTGGTGGTTCCTTCTAGTGTAGTCTTCATTTCAGTTATTGTATTCTTCACTCCTGACTTGTTTCTATGTTTTTGTTTTTGTTTTATGCTTGCTATCTCTTTGTTGAAGTTCGCACTAAGTTCCTTAAGCATCCTTATGTCCATTATTTTGAACTCTGTATCTGGTAGGTTGCTTACCTCCATCTTGTTTAATTCTTATTTTTGGACTTTTCTCCTATTCTTTCATTTGGGACACATTTCTTTGTTTCCTCATTTTGGCTGCCTCTCTGTGTTTGTTTCTATGTATTAGGTAGAACTGCTATGTCTCCCAGTTTTGGCTGGGTGGCCTTAGGTAGTCAGTGCCTTGTGGAGCCCTGGCACAGTCTCCCTGGTCACCTGCTCCAGGTGTGTCCAGGAGTGTCTCTTGTGTGAGTTGTGTGTACCCTCCTGTTATGGCTGAGCTTTGATTGGTATTGGCATATCAGTGGGTGAGATTGACCCTTAAGCTGACTGGCTGTGGGGTTTGGCTATGTCCACAGCTTATGGGCTGCTGTGTGGGAGGCTTACCCCACTAAGTGGGATTCATCCCTGTGGACTCTGGTGCCTGTTGAGACTGCTCTTTGTGTATGCCACTTGTGGGACTAATTGGGAGGTCCTCTGCTGTGGTCTGAAGCCAACCTCCAAGTATGTTGGTTCTGGGGCCTCTTGGGAGGGGCTCTGGTGCAGGCTCAGGTCACCCACTGCCTGTGACCGGCTGGGGGCTACCTGGTAGGATTTACAAAGTGATCTGCAGTTGTTCGCTGCCTGTGCTAAACCTGGAGTTGTGTGGGAGAGGCCATGCTACGAACTGAGGATGTGTGTCACCAGTACCAGGCCTGAGATAGCTCTGCAAAATGCCAGGACACCCCAAGGCCTGCTGCCACCTGCTGACTCCTTAAGGTTCAGCCACTGATAGAGCCTCATATGGTAGGCAGGTTGGGTGAGGCAGGGTCTCAGGGAGCCTCTAGAGTAGGAAGAGTTTTGGTCACCAGGTTAATGTAGATTCTGGTTTTGTGCCAGTGCTGAGCCTGGAGAGACTCAGCAAAAGTCTGAGGGCACATTGAGGCCAGTTGCTGCCTACCTGAGGCCTACTGGACTCTGATAGTTTTCCAAGAAATGGTGCAATGTGGATGGAGCTGGCTGCTTGTGGAGAAAGTGTCCCCTGCTTTTGGGGAATTGGATGGGGTGGGGTCCCAGTGAGTCAGCAGGGTAGAGTGAGCAGAGCTCACCAGACCAATCAGATTCAGATTTGGCCAAGTTGGGAGGTACTCAACACAGAAAAGATGTTGTTCACCTGCCAGCTGCCCGGGAGAAGGACCCCTCACAGGGAAAATGGTGACTGTCCTCTAGTCCTCTCTCTGCAGCCTCACATCTTAGTCTGCCCCTCATATGCCTCCGACATCTCCTGAGTCACTATCCCTCTGCTGGAGTCCAAGGTGAGTGCCTGAGAATGAGCAAATCTGTGTGCGGGCCCTTTAAAAGGATGTCTGCATTTCCTGCAGCCTTCTGGTCTAGCCAGATGATTGGAATCCCCACTGTTTTTCACAGTAAGGTGTTGTGGGGGCTTCCCTTCCTGGCACCAGTACTTGGGGATGGGGAGCCTGTTGGAGGGCTTGGATCACTTGCTTCTCCAAGGGAACCTCCACAAGCTGTGATATCCCTCCTGATTCTCAACTACTACATGGTTGAGAATGGAGGTTTGGGGCCTGCTTTGCGTCTCTGCCCCTCATACCAGTCTCGATGTGGCTTCTTCTTTATATTTTTAGTTTTATAGGACTTCTGTTTAGCTAGACTTCAGATGGTTCTCCAGGTTAATTAACCTGGAGATTGTTCTATAATTTAGTTGTAATTTTAATGTGTTCACGGAAGGATGCGGGCACCGTATTTATCTACTCCACCATCTTAGATTTCTCTATATGTTTTTTGATGTTTTAGAACAAACTGAATTTAGGATATCCTTGGTGACATCTTGAAGACTCTGTGTGCACCTGTTCTGTCTGTGGAGGGCAAGTTCCCAACCTGGCATGCATGCTTAGTGGTCCCTGGGTGGGCCTCAGCAAGGTCTGGGAATCCCTACGATCATAGGTAAATTTTTGCATGGGGGCTGAGTTACTCAACCTCTCCAAGCTTTTCTAGTCATCTATAAGATGGGGGAGATAGTAGCTGCCTCATTGGGTTAGTGTGAGGATTAAAAGAAGAATGCATATAAAGCTCTTAACACAATGCCTGGCCCCAAAGTGTTCTCTCAACATTAGATGCTATTTTTATGATTATCATTGTCACTATGATGTGCCTATGTGAATTTTAAATGAATATAAGAGCCATAGATTTTTACCAGATTTTTAGGGGGAGCTTTGGACCAAGCAGGGTAAGAACCACTATCTTTGATGTTGCCATTGGGGAATAAACCTTTTACAGAGTCAAACTCACTTTGTTAGAAATGGAAGATGATGGCATGTGATTTGTGAGGCTGAGCAATCTGGGGAAATTCTAATGGTCCCCAGGAAGCAGGAAGACTTGGCCAAGGTTTTATGTCACTGCTGTATTTCTTCCATCTTCTATTAGTTAAAAAACTTTTTTCCCTTATTCTTTCCACTTTTTTTTCTGAATAAAGTCCATGGGGGTATAGTACTCTCTTTTGTACATAAACAAATCCTGCTTTCCCATGTCTTTGTTTTGGTGTCTTGGCAATAATAATAATAATAATAATAATAATATCTTTTTATCATTTAGTTTCATTTTCATACTTATAATATAAAAATTTCAACTATAAACTGTAGTTTTTCTTGTGACATAAGTAAATGTTGCTATTTCCACTTTACAGATTTGCACACTGAACCAGGGGAGAGCCCATTTTTCATGTATGTACTAAGTCAGAAATAGTTACTTCCAGTTCAGGTTATGCCAAACCCAGGTGCCAAGTAAAACATCACAAAGAGGACTTCCTACAGCCCAGTGACCCCAGGAATCTATTTACCACAAACTGTGATGGAGAGGAAGTGTCTTCCATCATAAATCTGCAGACCTTGTAGATATGGCTGCATGGTTGAAAGTACACTCCTGATAATCTCCATGATTTTTCACATAGAAATGAAGACCAATAGCTGTGAAAGTTGCAGAATACCAAACTACATGCAGTAAAAATGGACAGTCAAGCCCTTCATCTAAGAATTAACTTAACTGCTTGAGGAAAGATATGGTTATAAAGTTAAATGGAGTAATTTCATATATGGAACTGGCTGTCCTTTCTTATATTTAAAATTTACCTTAGGACATAATTACCTCTCCACAAAGCCAATTTCCAAATGAGAAACATTTCTCTGGCTGGATGTTCTTTCCATTTCTTGGGGGCCCCTGTGGAATAGCACTACTCAGTGATCCAAGGAGAAAGTGTCAGTGCTCAGAAGCAAACTTCCTCAATGAAAGCCTCGCTGGAAACTGGCCTCATTCATCATTATCTGTTCTCATCTCGAGGCAGCACGCCAGCTCTCCATCCTATGGAATTTGGCGGGAATTCTCCCCTGAGAAGAATGTTCTAGGGGGTGAGAAACTGACCCAGTGTGCTGAAGGGCCTCTGTTGGAGCTGCCAAGGAGTAGACCATAGGAATCCCTGTTTAGCCAACTCACTTTGGCTTACCCTATACTTCTAGCTGACTTTAGAGTTCAGTGTTACTCTGAATGCAAGGCCCTACTGTGGACAAACAAGATACTAATTCAGGATCGTTTTGCAAGTGGCATTATGTTTTCTTATTTTCAATTACACTGTTTCTCTCTGAAATTGAGTTCATCAAGCCTTGTTTCCACAGCTCTTCATTAGCCTCAAAGAAAAGTCTGACATTGATGTTCTTTGAATTTTTTTTTATTATCAAGGAAATGCAGGTCTTCTGTATCCTTCGAATCTTAATTGTGGGGGAAGTCCCATGCAATAACATCATTTGACTTCTAGTGTCAAATATTGTCCTTAGATGGGTCCCCTGAGTCCTGGAGATAGAGGCAGGAGCTGCTTTGTTCATTCATGATGCATTTGTTTAGCCTCTGCTTGATTTGAGGCACTGTTCTGGATGCTGGGGAGACTGAAAAGATGGATGGGACCTGGATCCTGTTCTCAAGGATGTAGACAAGGTGGGGAGGATGAGGCATGTGTGTATGGAAGCATAAGGCAAGTCTGAACGTGGTGTATTGAGAGGTGCAGAAGAATTCCCATGGAGAGTCAGAGTCAAGAGACATTGCATGTAGCTTGTAGATGGAGCAAGCTTCTTGGAGGAGGCAGTATTAACTGGGTCAGGGGTTGGCAAACTTTTGAGACAGAAGAGCCAATCCTGTCCCTCACAACAATTTAAAAATTATTCAAGAGCCATAAAACAAATGAAATCACCATTGTGTGAATAATATCCTTTAAAAATTTTATAAATGAAACTATGATAGTTTTATTTTCATTTTCAGTTCTACTTTAGAGCCACAGGTACGTACCCAGAGAGCCGCATGTGGCTCGCGAGCCACAGTTTGCTGACCCCTGCACTAGGTGAATACTGTAGGCAGATCCAGAAAAGATGATACAAAGTGGGAATGAGATTTTGACTTTGTGTTCCTTGAAAGAAAAATTCTAGGTACTTCTATCCTTTATGGAAATTAGGTTTGGATAATGATCACAATGGACCTTTCTTTCAACTTCCAACCTTAGATTCTTTTGTACAAGTCACAGGACTTTAAAGCAAGAAAGCGTAAAAAGCAAAAATGCAAGGGAAAAGGGCAAGTCAACTTAGGCATTATGGATCATTAAGAGCGTCTCTTCCACAGTGGAGCAATTTGTCAGGTCATTGTGCCTGATAAATATAATCTCTGGAGTTGAAAAACATGACCAAGGTTTCAAAGTCTTCCATTTCCAAGTGGCTGTCACGTGGCCTTCACCTGTTTACAGAAGGAATCACAGTGGAATAAGGCAATCACGCTTCCCCGGAAAGCAAGAAGGATGCATTTCCTGGCGCTGTAAATAGAACCTCTGTGAGTCTGGCCACTCCTACTCTCAGTAGACTGCAGATGGTAGATGGTAACAACCCCTGTTTCTTTGGGCAGGAATAATTGATGGAGTAAGTGTAGGTTTGTGGCTTGCGAGCAGCCAGGGTGAAACTGCTTGTCCATTTCAGCTTTTGCCTAAACCACTGGGACACTCATTTCCTTGAGTCAATGGTGATCCTGCAATGCTAGCAAAAGACCCCCATTGATCGTTACCCTTTAGTAATTGCTGCCAGTGTGAGGCTGTCCCTCACAACTTGTTGACATCTTTTGACAATCTAAATATGGCCCATGCTAAAGGCCTGAAGCCATCACGCAGGGCGAGGAATGAAAAAGAAAATATGAACTTTTCTAGCCCACTCAAGCTCCAGGTGCAAAAAAATGAATTTCCAGTGATGGCATGTGAATTGTGTGTTAGATGGCTTTTCAGTGGAGCCCCAGGTTCTTCTTGTGCCGAAGAGGACACTGGTAAGCTGACTCTTAGTAGTCCCCATAACATTTCAGAAATAGGAAATCAGGAGACAGTGATGTACCCAATAGAATATGACCATCCCTTTGAATATTCAAACAAAGGTGTTAGGAGCCACCAGAAGGCAAGGCCTTATACTAGGGGTGGGGGTGGGGGAAAGTTGGCAGCCTTTGGAAAAACTGCTTTGCGATTAATTCATCTGGACTCCACGCTCAGCACACTGTCATGAGGGCTCAGCAAATAGTGGCCTTGGGCCAAATCTAGCCCAATGCCTGTAGTAAATCAAGTTTTACTGGAACACAGCCATGCCATTTGTTTACGTATTGTTTATGGCTGCTTTTGTTCCACTAGAGCAGAGTTGAGTAGTTGCGACACATTATACGACCTGCCCAGCTGCAAATATTTCCTATCTAGCCCTTAACAGACAGTTTGCCGACTCCTGCTCTAATGTATGAAGCCCGATAACAATTTTCATGTGAAGTCACCCTGTTGAGCTTCTAGTACGGGGGTCGGCAAACTGCGGCTTGCGCTGAGCCACAAGCAGCTTTCTGGGTACGTACATGTGGCTCTGAAGTAAAATTGAAAATGAAAATAAAACTATCATAGTTTCATTTATAAAATTTTTAAAGGATATTATTCACACAATGGTGATTTCATTTGTGTTATGGCTCTCGAATAATTGTTAAATTGTTGTGAGGGACAGGATTGGCTCTTCCGTCTCAAAAGTTTGCCGACCCCTGTTCTAGTAGGAGGCTCTGTAACCTTAGAGAAGCTGTTGCAATGAATTGTGGGCTTCGAAGCCTGAAAAGCTGGGCCCGAGAGAAATGGGGCTACGATCTAGCCTTATTATGAAAAGTTTAAAATGCTTTTGCATGTTCTATTTCCCTAAGATATTAGTGTTTGTAGCTAATAGGTCCAGCCTCCTGTGACTTTAGGGAACATGGGAAAACTGGTGGAAATCTTATGTCCCTTGGAACTCCCTGGTCTATACTGCTGATTTCTTAAATGGAGGTGTAAAAGTTCAGCACAAGCTTTTGATTGGCATTTGGTTTAGATAACTATAAACATTTCCAGTGCTACAGGTCGATTTAGTAAAAGTTAGGCATGCTGGTTCTGGCATTTCATCATTAAATGCCAACTTTCTGGACTCCTTAGAGAAAGAATTCTTTATTGCTGGGAAGGAATTAACTTTTTAAGGTGCCAGATTGCTATAATTATTAAAATTTTAGTAGTTGTGTGAGTTGAAAGCTCTCTAAAATTTACTATACTCTAAAAACAATATATGTACTATGCTCTTACATATGAAAGTCCCTGATTTAGGCCTGTCAGCAACATGGGTGCTGAATTGAGACCTAGCACCAGAGGCTCCCCTTCCTGATTTCTTCTCCTTTCTACCCCCAACCTTGTAAAACTTTCACACACATAGAGATGATGTCTTTTGCCTTGGATGAAAAGCCAGGGGGTTGTTGTGTTGAGAAAGATTCTGAGGATGCACCCAAGCGTGGCAGGAAAGAGCTCTGTGGTGGATGATTTATGTCTGTGATGATGAAGTTATATAGCTCATGCCACATAATTGTTTGTGCTCTGTGGCTTTGAGGGCTTCTGAATTGCAGAGCATTCTTTTGTTTCTTTGTTATCAGCTTTCTTCTCTGCTGTCAGCAGGTTTGAGACTCAATGTTCCCATCACTGGGACTTACCAGCACCTCATATACTGTTACCTCTGGTCACTTCACTTCTCCCCCACTCCCCATCTTCTATATGGATTTATTTTTTTCTTGGCTCTGCTGACTTTAGTGATTCTTTGAGAAGTCTGTCTTTTAAACAGCGATAATCTGGTAAAGGTCCTTCTCTTTGCTCCCCAAGACCACTGAATATAGGTATGCAGATTGTGAGCTGGACAAGGTCACCTGGACAAAGGTTGTGAGTGGAGGATTAAAGCCAGAGTGCACCCCACTCCTTTCACATTTATCAGTCTTCATTCTACTTTAAAGAAGGGCCTCCTCTCCTTTCCTTGGTTTTATCAATTACTCATAGATTCCTATTTTATTAATTATAATCCATTTGTTTTAATGCTAAAATTGCCCAAATTGCCAGATTTGGCCAGTGGAAACCCTTGCAAGCTGGCTCCTGTAATCTTTTGACATAGCTCTATCATTTTTGTAAGTACTTCCTTCCTTTCTGGCACAGCAAAATATTCCAGATTCATCTTTACCTCCCCTGCCCTAGCTCTGGAGTCGTCATTTCTGCAAGAAGCCCTGGTTCCTTTTAGTTGGGAACGATATTAGAAATCAAAACCAGGGTGCCAGGTGTGCTCACAGCTAACTGGAGTCTAATTGCTTTTACAATTCAAAGAAATTAAAACTTTTTAATGCTACTATGAGTTGATATTGTTACTTTTGATTCCAATCCAATCCCATAGCTTCTTCCTTGTTTTTCCCATTCCATTTTTTATTTCTTTTCTTTACGGTTAGAACCATGACTCTCAACAGCACCAACCCATTTACTCATTTGATCAATTCTATAACGCATTTAATTTCCAGTTGAATCTATTCTCCCTTGGGCATCTTGTAGTTTCTGAGATGTTTTTTCTTCTCTTTTTATTTCTGTCTTTAGTAAAATGAACTCTCATCATATTTCTTCCTATTTCTTGTCCATTTTATGCTTAGTTTCTGAATATATGTATTTATACGTTCATTTGAAAACACTCAATTCAATTTGTGATGTTGTGTTACAGGTATCTTCTGCTTCTTGGTTAGGTTTTCGGGGAGAGTTTTTATTCACTGAGATATCTTGTACATTTTTGTTTTCTTCTTACAGTGGTATTATATGCAGTTGGTTGGATTTTTTTCCATTCCTAGGCATTTTTTTTTCTTTAAAGATTTTTATTGGGGAATTGGGGGGATGGGAACAGTGCTGGGGAATTGGGGGAAGGGGAACAGACAAGTTGCTGTCGTTTTGTTCTTCAGTCTAGTTGTGGAGGATGTTGCTTCACTGGCCCAAGTTGGCACCATCATTGCACTCTTCCCGGGCGAGGCAGATCAGTCGCCGGCTTCTGGACGGCCGCTCACTGCGGCTGCTGGCCGCTCACGCTGGCTGCTGGCTACACATGGTAGCCCATGGCAACCCACTGCCACAGGGGCTGCAGCCTACGCCATCGCCAGCGACTCACGGCAGCCCAGCTCCAGGTTGAGCTGTAGTTCAGCATCTTATCTGTAGAGGGCAGTGTCACTGGCCCGCATATGTGGGATCCGAACCGGGGCCCTCTGGCGTCCCAAGCCAGCTCTTAACCAACGCGCCACTTGGCCGGCCCCATTCCCAGGCATTTTGTGGACAAGTTTTCGATATCAAAAGCATGCTTTTCTGTCACTGTAATAAAGTTCAGTATTTTTAAATAGAAAATATTGGTGATGGTGGTAGGGTGAACTGGGGGTAGCTGAGATGTCTTATTTCTTTTTGTTTCTACAGGTTGCTTATTTTTAGTTTCTTACTTCCTTCTTGTTCTTCATTGCTACATCTCCAAGGGACACTGCTCCTTATCTATTTTTCTGATTTTTCCCATAAACAGTGATTCTTCAAGGCTGACACCTCTGTCCTGCTCATTTACAAGTCTCTTCCTGATAGCAGGTTCCCTGAACTAGCAAGTCCCCGATCACTGTTTAATATTTTGGCAGTTCACGTTGGACTTACTCTTTCTGGGGCTTTGTCTTTTGTTTTCAGACCTAAAAGCTTCTCCTAACATTACTTCCTGCTTCTAGGTCTGTAGGTCATCTCTGGCTTGACTTGGCCCCTCTGACTTCCACATTTCTTTTTATTCCAGGATCTAAGTCAAAGGAACAGTCCCTATTTGGGACCTAGTCTTCTCATGGCAGAGGACAAGAACAAAGATGCTGACCCAAATTATTAGAGCACATTTAAAGCTTCTGCTTTGATAAGGTACACATAACGTTTGCTCATATTCCACTGACAAAGGCAAGTCACATGACCATACCTCCCCGTGGGGCCAGAAAGTATACTCTTGCCATATGCAAGCATAGCAGAGGTGAGGAGTGCATTATACTCTTACAGGGAAGGGAGATGTTAAGATGTTCAAGTGCATTGTAAATCTTCAAGGGGGGAGATTTTATTTAGCAGAATTTCTAATTAATTGATGACAGGATCCTTCCTTTGAGGTACATCTCTAATTCCCCAGAGAACGGTTTGGGAAATGCTGCTCTGATCTATCCTGAGGTTTTAGAACTAACCTTAGAAAGACATTCCTTTGAAAGTCTGTGTAAATGGAATATATAGAATTCTGAAACTCGTGTTTCAATGGGTAAGAACCAGACATTAAAACCTTCCCATGTCGGCAAGTCCAATGTTCCTTTATTAGCTAACATGTCTTCAGCCCTGAAGAAGTGAAATAAGCAGATTTGGAAAATAATCCTTACATTCTCATGCTTTCTGATCCTTACGGATCGGCAGTTATCTCTTTAGGAACCACCCATCCCCCAAGCACTTTTTCCCCCCTCAAATAACCTGTTGCTAAAGAATTATCATATGTATGTCTTCAAATATAAGATCAAGGGTTGCCATCTGGTTGTTTCATATCTCTTTCTGTATGTGTATTGTTTGTTTTCCAGATTCTAACATCAGTTAGATGGGATTGTTTAACTCACTAACTATAGCACCTAGCTTGGTATCAGATATGTGAATAATACATTGCTTTTAATGATGAAAAATTGTTTACTGAGCATGTGATGGGTGCATGGCAGGGTATCTTTCTTCTGTGGGCTTTGGCTATATGAAAAGCAGAGAAAGAACTTAAATTAAGAACACATATTCTTTCTTTATAGCATAAGGTAATTGTCTCATAATCTTGGAATTATGAGATACATGTCATTGGGCTAAAAGACAGAAAGGAAATGGGGGTGTCCTCATTTGAGTGCCAGTTTGGGGGTTACCTTGGGAGGATTATTATTCTTTACTCTTCTCATCTGCAAAATAGGAGATGTTATGTAAGGTCTTGAAGAAATTCTGCTGATGAACACTGAAAAGAATAAACAAGTGTTTCAGAAGGATGCAAATGTGCTATACAGCATTGTTTAAGTTGCATTCATTTTATTTTATCCCAAATACGTGATCTTTCAAGCCTTTTCTCTAATGTTTTATTGTGATAAACTATACATAACATACAATTAAACATTTTAAAAATTAATTTTTAGTATAAAAATCAGTGGTATTAAGTACATTCATATTGTTGTGAGACCATCACCACCAGCCAATTTCAGAACTTTTTCATCATCCCAAACAGAACTCTACCCATTAAACAAAAACAGAAACTCTACTCATTAACCCAAAACTCCCCATCCCCACTACCCTCAGCCTCTAGTAACCTCTATTCTACCTTCTGTCTCTATGACTTTGCCTATTCTAGGTACCTCATATAAGTTGAATCATTCAATACTTGTCCTATTGTGTCTACTTATCTCCCTTAGCATCATGTTTCCATGGTTCATCCATGTTGTTGCATGCATCAGAATTTCATTCATTTTTTGCGGCTGAATAACATTTTATTTTATGTATACAGCACATTTTGTTTATCCATTCAACTGTTGATGGACACTTGGGTTGTTTCCACATTTTGGCTACTGGAAGTCATGCTGCTATGAGCATTGGTGTGCAAGCTAACCCTTTCCTGGAAGGTTCCAGTCTAGCTCTGCAATCTTGAAGTCCTGACACTCAGCCGGGTGGAGGTACAGTGTCCGGCAAATAGAAAAGAGTAACTGGCAGGAGGCAAATGGTTAAAATTTTGGCTTGAAATTTTATAAGCTTTGCTTCCTTCCCTTTATTTTCTCAGGGCAGACCTTTTCCTGGAATCAAGTTCAGCTCTTAGAGCGACCCCCGGGGTGGCTGATGGACAAAGCAATAAAATGACCAATTCTTGCTCTTTTCCATATTAATGGGGCCATTTGCTGTTGTGGGACTGAAAGTCTTACAACTGGATGACAGTTCTTTAATATTCTAATTACATAAACTTTCTGTGTTATGGTTTTGCCGTTTGACATATTAGATTTCATAATGTGATTGAATTTGTATGTTGGAACCATGTTTATTAATGGAGACTGACATGGTTCCAGTAAGAGTTGATGTTAAGCTGACTGAGTGATGTGGGAAATCCACGGTGATAGTTTGGGGGAGGCTGGAGTACAAACTGACCAGAGCCTTTTCTGTTTAAGTTTCACAAGGAAATTTCTTGGACATGAAATCCACATTGTCACTCATTTAGACGCAATGATTAGATGTGAGATGAGGGAAAACTGGCTCAAAAATAGGAACTCTCAGAGGGCAAAAGTCAAGGGAATTGCTCTACAAAGAGAGAAAAGCACTTAAATAATCTGATTTTATTATCTTTTTCTTTCACAGTGCTTTCCTGGCTGTGGGTATAAATGTATACTAGTTAACGGAAAACTTCAGGCTTATATTTTCTCTGGAAAATAACTAAGATATACTCATTCTGAGGTAGATCATTGGGTCTGGAGCCATTTTTTAGGGAAGCTATGGCCTAACAAGTGGCAACATGATTTTTGCCACTACTCAGTTTAGATCTCAACCAAACTGGGCCTCAGCCAGGAGGTTTCAATAATTTATAGCTTAATGAGGTTAGGCTTGCCCTGGTCCCAAAAGGTGGTTTAAGTTGGGTTAAACAGATTTATGTAAAACTCCAGTGCATTATTAGTAACCTTTAAATAAATTAGAAAACTACAGTCATTTTCATCTTCTGGGATATTATAGTTTTAAACTAGCAGAGAGTGTTTGTATGCTAGCAAGGTTAAACATTATAAAGCAAACAGATGGGTCAATTTGAAAAAATGATTATATATTGATTTTTTAAAAGTATGAAGGTAATATGATTATCTTACATAAAATATGGAAAAAGAAAATATTTACTCAGAATTCAATACTCTAAAAAGCTACTAATGTATTTTGGTATAATTCTGTATGGTCTTTTCCTTCAGCCTATTTATCCATTTTTCTTGACATATTTGTCAGCATAATTTAAATACAAATGTGTGTCTTACTCTTTCCATTTAATATTGTATTTAAAACATTTCATGTGTTTCTATATTGTCTTCATAGCCATAATTTTAATTGGCTTAATTGTGGGGAAGCATGTAATGTAGAATATTCACCTCACTTCCAATTTTAGAGTAACCTAGACCATGGGCATTCATAGATTTATCATTCAAGATTTCAGCCATTCTCGGGCAATTCTAAAGGCCCAGGGCATGTGATAATTAGCAATTTTATTGACGCATTTGCAGGAATTTAAATTATGAGATTGGATCCCAGGAGCTAGCCAGCCAGTCCATGAACTGAATGCTCAATGTCAGCATATTAACACAGTCTGTCTATTCTCTGTCTGTCCCATATGCATTTTATGGGGGAAATTATTATATTAGTTTTTGCTGCATAGCGAACCACCCAAAACTTAGAAGCTTCAAACAATTTAGCTCCTGATTCTTTGGTTGGCTGAGATGGCTGGGAGAAATCTGATCCGGGTTGACTGGGCTGGGACTGGATGGCCTAGGATGGACTCAATTGCATATCTGAGGTTGGCAGGCTGTTGGCCAGAGTATCTTGGTTTTTTAGCACATGGCCTTTCTGGCAGGCTAGATCGAGTTCATGGTAGTCTCATAGTTTCAAGTGCAGAAGGAGAAAGCAGAATTCATGTGCAAGCATTTCTCAATCATTTTTCAATGTGCTTGCATCATATTTCCTAATGTTCCGTAGGCCAAAGCAAGCCATATGGCCAAACCCAGAGCAAAGGATAGAGACATAGACTTAACCTGTTGACAGGTGGAGAAGCAATATCACATTGCAAAAGGGCACGCATACTGGAATGGAAAAAAAAATATTGTTTTCAAATACACTAATACAATTTCATATAAAGATATATGGTCAGATTTGGGAATCTGCGAGTCCTTGGTAGATTCTCCCAGAAATCCAAGGGCCACACAACTTGTGACTCGTGGGAAGGGGGAGCTTCTAGTTGTGGGCAAGAATTATAAACAACACTTTAATGAGCTTCTTTGTGGATATTTTAAAAATTATTTTGAGTTATTTGGTTATGATAGATTCCCAGAAGAGGAATTCACTGGGGCAATGAGAATGAGCATTTTTATGAATCACTTGCTGTCAAGCAATGTATGTTTCATTATGTATGAGATTACCTGTTTTACTACACTTCAGTTAGCACTGAATGCTATCGTTAACAAAATTTGCTAGTGAAAAGTTAAAAAATGGTTCCTAATTTCTAGGGGTGTTTATTAGTCTTCTATGGCGACCATATCAGAATACCACAGAGTGGGTGGCTTAAGTAACAAACATTCATTTTCTTACAGTTCTAGCAGCTAGAAGTCCAAGATCAAGGTGTTGGCAGGTTTGATTTCTCTTGAGACCTCTCGTCTTGGCTTGCAGATGGCTGTCTTCTCGCTGTGAACTTTTCTCTGTGTGTGCACATCCCTAGTATCTCTTCCTTTTCTTATAAGGACACCAGTTATATTGGTTTGGGGCCCCACCTTTGGGACCTCATTTAACCTTAATTACCTCTTTAAAAGCCCTATCTCCAAATATAGTAACTTTAGGGGTTAAGGCTTCAACACATGAATTTTGCAGGGCTGCAATTCAGTCCATGACAGGGTGGATCTAGTTTTTGTGGAGCCAGAAGCTTATATAATTTGGGGGCCTTCTTTAAATAGAACATAAAATGATGAATACAAAATGGCTAGGTCCTCTTCCTGGGTCTTGGAAGGGCTGGTCCAGTGAAAGGCCTGAGGCCTGGGCTTCCTTACTGCACAGCTAGCTTGCCTCTGTTCATTATTTCTTTGTACTTTAGTGAACAGTGGGCATCGTTTGCCAATATACAGCTAATGATATTGGTTTTTGGGTAAGGAGTGGCAGGAGGGGAATATTCTCATTTAGCATGAAAGATTCTCAGCTTTGAAGCTTTGGGTTTAAGCAGGCATGTTAAGATTTTAGGAGCAGCAAACCACTTTTGTGGTGTGTTTTGGTGACAATGGATGTGTCTTATTGCCTAAAGTATTACTTCTGCCATCTGAGCACCGATGGACAAAATGCGAGTAAGAGGGGCTCGATTTTCTTTCTTTAGTTAGATGTGGACTAGAATCTAAATTCCCCTGCGAGAGGGAACACACCAATTTAAGTTTACATTAAGATATAAATGCCTGATGCTGGATTTCCTAGGAGTAGGTTTTCACAGTTGGGAGCAAGATGGCATTAGATACCTTCACAATGTGTTTGAAGAGAAGAAAATACCAAAAAATGGAGTTTGAAGTGCTAATGACAAGCTTCACTCATAAAAGTTTTGGATAGGCCAGTGCTGGCTGTGGAGGACATGGCTGTTGTGTCTTAGTGGAGTGCTTGTTTGCATGGAAAATCTGTTATTTTAAAAAGGTGTTTCTGGGCCGGCCGAGTGGCGCGATGGTTAAGAATTGGCTTGGGATGCCAGAGGGCCCCGGTTCGGATCCCACATATGAGGGCCAGTGACACTGCCCTCCACAGCTAAGATGCTGAA
>NW_017731397.1:597707-624700 GCF_001890085.2 Hipposideros armiger | reverse complement strand
AAAAAAAAATAAATAAAAAGGTGTTTCTGCTGCTATTCCTGCTTCCTTCCTCTGACACAGGGTCCTGAACACAACTTGGGACTCATGGGAAAGGCGGGGCTATGATGTTACAGGCATTGTGTTAGACCAATAAGAGTATAGAAACAGATGAACCAGGCAGAGATCCTTGGGGGTAATGATTAATTAAATATGGATCTTTAAGTAGAGGTTGAGAGGAATTTGGAAAGTTGGTTTGGCAGTAGGCTGGGTGGGAGGAAAATGGAACATGGGAGTGGGGCAAAAGAACATAAATTAAGAAAAACCTTCATGAAATGACATATTTAAAGATACATTAATTGCATATATAAAAGGTAAATCTAACTTTCTCTTTTGCTAAATAATACATATAATTCACATAGCTATAGACATCATTATTCAAAATTACCATGAACCTCTGGCTCTTGGAAGGCAGCCAGTGAGAGTCCCAGAGCTTAAAGGGGCCTGTCTTAACCACCAAACTGAGTTACCATTGACACCGATACAAAACATGTAGAAAAATATTAGCATTTCCTATTTAAACAAATAGGATATAGTCTGGGGACATATGGTTATCTAATTTTCCTTTGAAAAGATAACATTTAAGAAAGCACAGAGTTTAAACATGAAAAGCACTTTGCACAACGTGACCACTGATCCAAACTGGGGTAGTCCTCGTTGCCCGCCAAGAACAAGAACAGCATTGTCTCCGCGATGAAAAGAAAAACATCATCTGATTTCCTAAGTTTGTTCTGAACCAAATTCTTGGTTAGAATGTAAAGATGTATTTTCTTTGTCCTTCTCTTGCCTCCCTTCTTAATTTTTTTAACCTCCTATTTTTTAATGGGGCTATCTAAGTGGATGTTGAAACTGTCTGAATGTTCAGAAAGAGTACATTTCCTACGTAAACAAACACAACCCAGCTTAGGGGGAAAGGAAAGCAGTCTTGTCAACCCGAAAGGACCCAGCACATGGTAATTTTTGTAACTGAAGTATTCCAGGGATTCCAGAGTACAGGAAAAATCCATAAAACGGGGACTGGACCACACAAAAACACACCCATGGCTCCAGGCGGGCATGTTTGAAAATAAGCAGACCTTCAGGAGTAGGAAGCAGGGGGCTTGCATCAAATGATCTTCATAAATGCCCTCCTAAATTTAAAATTCTCTCTAAGCTTCTTCCAGGTAAAAATGTTGTCGGGTTGGGGGCAGGGGCAAGGGGGGTTGGAGGCTGGTTATGAAACCCAGGCACTGGGGAGAGGAAGACAATTAGACTGCCGAGGTCAGGGCCAAAATGACATGACCTTGAGACTTTTTGTTTTCTTTCTCAAGGTCTTTTACATGCCTTGTTACATTATAGTCTCAAGTCTGGGATTCCAATGGAATTACTATTCGTTGAGAATTTACTAAGCTCTAGGCACAGAAGTAGATGGTTTCATACACATTCTTTCATTTGGATTCTTCAAAGACAACATCTAATTATCCCCAGAGAAGTCACTGACTCTAAAGATAGGATGGTGGGAGTGTTCTTAAATTTTTTCTAGATATAGTTTTCTTTGGAAGTTCTCTGCCACAGTGAAAGATGCTTTCTTGCCTACCTGTTGGTAAAAAACCTTGACTGTCCGATTCTCTGAATAACTATAATTGGAGCAATTAGATAATTTTAAAAACCAGCAGGAGAGATGTTAATGTTTTAAAATACAGTCTAGCTGTGATTCTTGTAGCTTCCATTCTAATTCGAGATGAAGTGCCGTGGGTGCCAGGGTCCAGACGAAAATTTTGTCCCCTCTGAGGACAGGCAGAACATAGGAAAATAGAGACCTTGTTATCTTTCGATAGGGGTGGCCATTTAACATCTTAGAGATGGAAGTCAAGATTTCCTTCGGTTTTAAGTGGCAGCTTTTGACTGGCTGCAAGGAGAGCCTGAGTTTGTTTAATTTGGAGTAAAGTTTTATGAGTTAATCTCTAGTGAGGCAAAGCAGCAGTAAACACAGAACATACTGGTCATTATTCTAAGTATTTCTACATTCTTTCTCATGCATGAAAGGAGAAAAACATTTTCAAAAAAAAAAAAAATCGGAGGCATGGTACTCAAACGTGTGTGTGTGTGATTTTGTTTTGACCAAACCATCTGGTGTACAACATACCCCAGGAGTGTGAAGGCAAACATTTACCAGGAGATTCACATGGTTTCTGCTGTGTATAAACATATTTTTAGGAGACTCTTATGTTTCTAGAAAGGGGAGATAAACATAGATTTCTCTATGCATGTATTAACACAGTCCAATCCTTTGCAGACCAAACTGGTATTTATTTTAGTGGGCCTTCTAAACTCAGGTGGGTTAAAATGCCAGAGAGACACATGCAGTCTGGAAATGATCAGTGTCATGCTTGAGGAAAACTACTTTCTCCTCAATTTTAATAAGATGAGTGAAAAATTCAGGGGGTATTGTGATATGATTGTGTGCTGAAAAGTAGATTAAATCTCTATTAAATCACAACATAAATAAAACCTTAATGAAGAATCTTAAATGTGAACTTGAAATGGTCCTAAAAACAAAGGAGGCAATTTACCTGATTTATTAAGGGAGAGAAATAGTAGCTTGGTGTGTGTTCTGTGGATTTCATGTTTAATGGGACAGACTTTAAGGGAAACTGCTGGGAATTAGGGAAGCTAAGCCAAGAGCTCCTAGCATTCTGGCTGGTTTTTTTTTGAGGATAGAGGGAGGGAAAAAATCATCGATCTTTCCATCCATCCATCCATCCATCCAACAACCAAACACCAACCAAACAAACAACCAAGCAAGCAAGCAACTAACCAACCAACCAAACTCTGAGTACCCAGACCCTGGGACCATGGCTATGGTTTCCAAAGGGGATCCTGGCGATCAGAAGGCCACTCCGTAAGGGAGCACTTAAATTTCAAAAAGGAAAAAGGAGATTTATTAGGAGACACGCATGAGCCTTGAGGGGAATGTTCCTGGTATCTGGGGCTCCTGCTGTTCTCATTCCCAGGCCTTTGTATTGTTGAAAACCCTTCGGTGAGATCCAAATATGGCTTGAGTTCTTTTCACATCAGCTGCTGCTTGAGCATTTTGCACAACCATCTCTCTGAAAAGTTCAGGATATAAGGCGCTTCTTTTCAAGTTCTCTCAATTCTTCAAAAAGAATAGGCCACATTCAGCTTTGTTATGGGGTGGTGGTGGGGTGCTGGAAAGTGTGCTTCTAGCTGGTCATGTGTCAGTGGGCAAAGTGTGTCACCTCTGGGGCCCTGTTGAAGCATACAATATGTGGCCTTTTGTGACCGGCTTCCTTCTCTTAGAATAATGGTTTCAAGGTTCATTCTTGTAGTATATATCAGTACTTCATTTTTTTTTTTTAGCTGAGCCATTCTGCCACCTGTTGGCAGCTGAGTGGCAGCTCAGCTCGGGCTGGTAATCGAACCAGCGATCTTGTTGCTCAGAGCTTGCACTCTTGAGCGAGTTCTCAACCAACTGAGCTGCTCGGCCGGCCCTTCATTTCTTTTTAAGATTGAATAACATTCTATTGTTTGGGGAGCGCTGCATTTTGTTTATCCACTTACGTAGGCATTTCATCTTTATTTACAACATACATTGTTGATTGTTGCTAGTCAAGTCTTCCTCACTAATTTTTAGCATCCAAGAAGATGACATGGTGGGAGTCTGGGATTCCTGTGTTGCTGAGAAAGTTTCCCAGTCCCATCCATAACCTCATCTCATCTGTAACCTCACGGTTCACACTGGAGGGTCTCCCTGTTTTCTCCTGTGTTCTCACTGTCAGCAGGAATCACAGACAGGATCAAGTATGCAGGAAAGAACTGGTCTGAAGGAAATGCAGGCTACAGAGCCCATGTTCCTTCCTTTCGTTGGCAGACAGCCACACGTGGGAAAAATGCACAACAGCAGGAGCAGTGAATCTACTGATCCATTCATCAGTGCCCATGAAGAGCACTCTGGAATATTCTATTCTGTCCTTAGAATAGCCCACCATGCATGGAGCCACCTGGTAGCAGGAATCGGCCCGCAAGGATTTCAGGTGAAGCCCCTTACACAGAGGAAGTTATTTCCAGTTGAATTTGATCACCTCTAGTTCTTTAAATTTGCCGTTTTAAGTTTTTTTAGGCTCACCAAAATCACAAAAACAAACTACGAAGCTACAATTTGAGCCTCTATGAGGGTTAATGTGATTATTTTTAAAAACATCTCTTTTCATGCTTTTAAAATGAAAATATAACTGATACGTGTACAAATCCCCAGGCAGAAGACCGTGGGTGCACTCTTGCCCTCCAAGGACCTTACAGCACTTAATAGAGCATTTGATTTAATGTTCCTGGAAAAGCCACCTGATTTGTGGCAATTGCTGGGTTACCGAAACTGTGCAGTGTTTCCTTTTCTTGGCCTGTCTGTGACATTCCGCCGGCCTCCACTACGTCTGAAATGTTCTTTGCATTTTCCTTGGGTGTTTGCTAAACTAACATCCTGCACGATGGCTTCAGAGAAGCAAAGTTGTACCACGGAGCCAGGGCAGAGAGAAGACAGTGCCCCTCAGAGGGAACTCTCGGGTTTCCCACGCAGTGACAGGTAGTGGAGTGGAATGACAGCGATGTGGTGTAGGATCAGATGACCTCTCTTAGCCTCACCCTGAGGGACCAGGTGGCATTTCTAGCAGCTGTAGGCGTGCATGTTGGCTAACCCGGAAAAGTGGGTAGGGTTAGCTATCTCAAGCAGCAGGCCCCAAGAACAAGTCATGTGGATGCTTTCCATGAAGGTGGAACCTAAAAGAGCCTTTCTAAAGAGGAGTATTTGAGTTTCTATTAATTAAATATATTCAACAGATACTTATTGAGTGCTGCGAGCCAGGCACCATTCTAGGCATTGCGGATATGTCGCAGGGACAAAGGAGACAATGATTCTGCCCTTATAGAGTTTTCCTTTTTTGGTGGCGAGGGGAATCAATATATCAAGTATCCAGCAAGGACTACATTTATAGTTTGTCCTTGGATTTGGTGCTTAGAAGAGGGAGAAGCATGTGGGGCTTCCTGAAGCTGGAGCTGGGGCCTTCATGCCTGATGATCCCTCAGCTCCTTTGCAGACCTTCTGTGATTCTAAAACAATATTGTGAATGATCACTTTCCTCCTCAGCACCTCTTTTTTTCTGACAATGCAAGACAAAGTTCTTCAGGAAATAAATGATAATATGTGTATAAGCAGAGTTTAATAGTGCTTAGAAATGTAGCTGCGAGACACGGAGAGCATTGGTCTGCACCTAGACAACCAGTGATGATGTGTAAACTTATTTACTTCATGAAAGGCCCTGAATCACCCTGATTACACTGAATACCAGCATAATCTGCAGAATCAGTAGCCCCCAACTCCCCCCCACCACCACCAGAGGACCTTCTGCCAGCTTCCAAAGGAGCAACATTTAGGTCAATGGTCTCCAAACTGTAATTAGGAGAGGAAAGTCAAGCCAAAGATCCAGAAATAGTAAAAATTAAAACCAGATCAGAAAAATGGTATTTAGTAACAGTTTATTGTGCAAAGAAGGACAGTTCGCAAACTGGAATTCAGCAAATCTAAAACTGATATGAAGCTCGGAGGCATAGCGTTATGGGATAGCTTATAAAGTGAATAGGAGGAAGCTGTTCAATCTTTACAATGATTAGTTATTACAATGGGGGTTTCCAGGTGGTGGGGGATTGCTGAAAAGTGATATCTTATACCATTTTTGGAAGATGACTTAAGTTTCTTTTACAATTATCGGAGGCATTTATAAGAAATAACTTAAGTCAAGTTTCTCTCTTTTTAAAAGACTTTTATTAAAATACAGCTAATATGCAATATCATATTAGTTTCAGATGTACACAATAGTTATTCAACATTTATATACCTAAAGAAGTGATCACCGTAAGTCCAACAGCCATCTGACACTGTACTACACTATCACAATATTATTTACTATAGTCCCTATGCTGTACATTACAGCCCCATGACTTATTTTATACCTGGAAATTTGGACCTCTGATTCCCCTTCATCTCCCCCCCTTTTTAATTTTTCAATTCCAGTTAACATTCAGTATTATTTTATATTAATTTCAGGTGTATAGCATAGTGATTAGATATTTATATTATAGATTGGGGGAGGGGGTTTATCACCTTGTGAGGGGTGTAAATGTCTAACTATTATATTGTTTTGTACACCTGAAACTAAAAAAAAAAAATTCATAGATACTCACACACACAAAGAAGTGATCCCCCTGACTAGTCTAGTACCCACCTGGCACCATACATGGTTATTACCATATTATTGACTATATTCCCTATGCTTTACTTTACATCTCCATGACTATTTTGTGACTACCAGTTTGTACTTATTAATCCCTTCACCTTTATCACCCTCCAACCCCCTCCATCTATCACCCCAACAAATCTAGTACCCATCTGACACCATACATAGTTATTACAATATTATTGACTATATTCCTTATGCTATACCCTACATCCTCATGACTACTTTGTAACAACCAATTTGTACTTCTTAATCCCTTCCCCCTTTTCACCTATTTCCACCCCCTTCCCATCTGGCAATCATCAAAATATTTTCTGTATCTATGAGTGTGTTTCTGTTTTGTTTGATTGTTTATTTTGTTCTTTAGATTCCACTTAGCAAAATCATATTGCATCTGTCTTTTGCTGTCTGACATACTTCATTCAGCACAATACCCCCCAGGTCCATCCATGCTGCTGCAGATGGTGAGAACCCATTCCCTTCCATGGCCAAGCAATATTCCATTGTATATATGTACCACTTCCTCTTTATCCATTCTTCCAACAACAGACACTCAGGATGCCTCTACATCTTGGCCGTTGTAAACAATGCTGTAATGAACATACAGATGCACACGTTCCCTCGAAGTAGCATTTTGGGTTTCTTTGGATAATTAACCAGAAGTGGGTTTACTAGGTCCTTCTGTGTCACTTGTTATAGACTTTGTTTTAAAATCTATTTTGTCAGGTATAAATATTGCTATGATAGTTTTTTTTTTTAATTTCCATTTTCATGAAATATCTTTTCCCCGTCCCTTTACTTTTAGTCTGTGTGTGTTTTTGATCTGAAGTGAGTTTCTTATAGGCAGCATATGTAAAAGCCTTGTTTTCTTATCTACTCAGCCACCCTATATTTTGAGTGGAGCATTTAATCCATTTACACTTAAAGTAATTATTGATAGATATATAGTTATTTCCATTTTATTACTCATATTTTTTATCTATTTGTTTATTTTTTGTCTTAATAAAGTCCCTCTAACATTCCTTGTAATACTGGTTTGGTGGTGAAGGACTCCTATAGCTTTTTCTTGTCTGCGAAGCTCTTTATCTGTCCTTCAGTTCTAAATGATAGTTTTGCCTGGTAGAGTAATATTGGTTGTAGTTCCTTACTTTTCATCACTTTGAATATTTTCTGTCAATCGCTTATTGCTTGCAAAATTTTTTGTTGAGGGATCAGCTGATTGTTTTATGGGAGCTCGCTTGTAGGTAGCTAACTGCTTTTCTCTTGCTGCTTTTAAGATTCTCTTTTTGTCTTTAACCTTTGGCATTTTAATTATGTGTGTCTTGGTGTTGGCCTCTTTGAGTTCATCTTGTTTGAGATTCTCTTCACTTCCTGGGCTTGTATATCTATTTCCTTTGACAGGTTAGGAAAGTTTTCAGTCATTATTTTTTCAAGAGGATTCCAAATTCCTTACTCTCCCTCCTTCTGGTACCCCTATGATGTGAATGTTGGCATGCTTGATGTTGTTCCAGAGGCCCCTTAAACTGTCCTCATTTTTTTTGGATTCTTTTCTTTTTGCTGTTCTGATTGGGTGTTTTCTGCTACCTTATCTTCTAAATTGCTGATTTGATCCTCTGCTTCATCTAATCTACTGTTGATTCCCTCTAATATAGTCTTCATTTCAGTTATTGTAGTCTTCATTTGTGGCTGGTTCTTTTTTATGTTTTCTATCTCCATTTTTATGTTTCTTATCTCTTTGTTGAAGTTCTTCCTGAGATCATTGAGTATCCTTATAACCAGTGTTTGGAACTCTGTGTCTGGTAGGTTGTTTGTCTCCATTTTGTTTAGTCCTTTTTGTGGATCTTTGTTCTTTTCTTTTATTTGGAACATTTCTTTGTCTCCACATTTTGGCTGCCTCCCTCTGTTTGTTTCTGTGTATTAGGTAGGACTGCTATGCCTCCTGGTCTTAGTAGAGTGGCCTTGTGTGGTAGGCGACCTGTGGGTCTCAGTGGTGCAGTATCCCTGGTCACCAGAGCCAGGTACTCCAGTTGTGTGGGTTGATGTGCCCTCCTGTTGTAATTGAGACTTGATTGCTGTTTGCACATCAGTGGGACTGGCTGTGACTACAGTGGAGGAACTGTTGCTCAGGGGCAGACCCTACAGAGCAGAGTTCACTCTAGCAGGGCCCAGTCTGCCCTTTGGGTGTGTTGCCCTTGGAGGTGGCTGGGTGATGCTCTGGCCCAGTCTGAAGCTAGTCACTGGGCCTGCCAGCCATGGGGCCTCCTGGGAGGGAACCTGCTGCAGGCCAAGTTCAGCTTCAGTCTGTGCCCTGCCTGGGGCCATCTGGCATGAGTCACAAAGCAATCCAGAGATGGCTGACACCTGTGCTGTGCTCTGAGGTGCGTTGAGAGGCCTAGCTGTGAACCAAGGCCAGCTGTTGCTAGTGCCAGGCTTAGGGCTGCTCAGCCAGAGCTATGGGACAATGCTGAAGCCAGATGCTGCTTGTTTGGGTTTTGTGAAACTTGGAGAGTTTTAGGAAAGTCTGAAGCTTGAGCCAGGACAGGCCACTTATGTGGAAAAGCCACTGGAAGCAGCCTCAGTGTGCCCAAAATTTGGGTGGGGAGTGGTCTCAGGGAATCATTAGGGCAGGGCACATGAAAGGTGATAGCCTCTCAGATATAGCTTCTGCCTGCATCTGCTTGCAGGGAGCAGGGGGCACTCAACAAAGAAACAATGGCTTCTGCCAGGTCCTCCGTCCGGGAGAAAGCTGCCCCTCCAGGCCTCACCCTGAAGCTAGGCAGTTCAGTTCCTCCCCACATGTCCTGGGGCCTATTAAGCTGTGCTGCCCCAGGGCTGGAGTTCAGAGCAACTGAGTCCATCAGCAAGTAAGTCCATGTGTGGTCCATTTAAGAGGAGCACCTGGGAGTGCAGCTGCCCTCGGTTTCGCTCAGCCACAATCTCTGTTGGTTTGCACAGCCAGAATTTATGGGGATTTCTCTTTCTAGCACTAAAACCCTGGTTTGCAGAGGGGCTGGGACCCTCCACTCCTCAGGGGGGAGGAGGGGACCTCTGCAGCGGAGATATCCCTCCTGATTTTTAATGGTCACAGGTGGGTGTGGGACCAGGCCATTCTGCACCTCTGCGCCTCCTACCAGTCTCGAGGTGACTTCTCTATGTCTTCAGTTGTAGGGCTTCAGTTCAGCTAGACTTCAGGTGATCTCAATAATGGTTGTTCTGTGGTTCAGTTGTAATTGATGTGGCCATGAGAGGAGGTGAGCACAGCGTTTACCTACTCCACCATCTTGATCAGAAAACTCAAGTTTGTCTTATGTTTATGAAAAAGTTAGATTTAGTTTTGCTTGTATGGCTTAACTGGTTGCCTGCTTGGGGGATTTTCAAGCCTGGTCTCTATTTTATTTTACCTTAACAGTAGGAACCCTGGGAGTGTACAAGATAACTCACGGTGGGAGTGGGTGGGAGGGTAGGGGGCGGGGGCTGGGGCTGGAAGAAGATGGGGGAAATTCTAATTTTATTTTTCAGGATCTCATCCTTTGATGATCTCCCCACCCCATCCCACCCTCTGAGTTCTGCCATGTACTAACTTACTACACTAGTTAAGAGATAGACTTTGGAACTAGATGACCAGGGCTTGAATTCTGGCTCTGCCACTTCCTAACTGTATTCTGTTTTGGGCAAATTCCTTACCTGCTCTGTGACATAGTATCCTCATTGGCAAATTGGAAAAATATTACCCACCTGCCAGGGTTGCTGTGGAGATTAAAAGCATTAGTCAATGTAAAGTGCTTAGAAAGGAGCATGGCACAGTTATAGACTTGTGACTATTTTCCTATTATTATAATAGGGTAATAATTTATAAGTAAATAAATATGAAAATATTAGGTGTGTATGTGCCCTACAGTTTTAAACTGATGGGATGGGTGATTAAAAAAATTTGGAGAGGGCCAGCCGAGTGGCTCAGTTGGTTGGGAGTTGGCTTGGGAGCATGAGCTCTGAGCAGCAGGGCCACCAGTTCGATTCCCACATGAGCCAGTGATGCCCGGCCCGTGCTGAGCTGTCACTGAGCTGCCAACAGGTGGCAGGATGGCTAAGCTGGTGTAACAACAAAATTGCCTGTTTGATGGTGGGTTATGCCCACCTGCAACTAAGACTGAACTTGGCACCTTGAGCTGAGCTGCTGCCCGGATAGCTCAGTGGATAGGGTGTGCGCTCTTAACAAAAAAGCTGCTGGGTTCGACTCCTGCATGGGGTGGTGGCTACGCCCACCCACAACTAAAATTGAACACAGAACCTTGGGCTTAGAGGCCACGAGCTGCCAACTGGAAACCAGATGGTGACTGGCGCCCTCCACAATGAAGACTGAAGAACAACAACTTGGCTGGTCCCCTTCCCCAATTCCCCAACACTGTTCCCTTCACCCAATTCCCCAATAAACTCTTTAGTAAGAAAAAAAATTTTGGAGATTAGTCTTTAGGGTGATGAGAATCATTTTTCATATAACAACTATGATATTAACCTTTGTAAGGACACAGTTTGTTGATGGTTATAACTTTATATAAACGGAACAGGTTTTCAGATCAACATTCGAGTGAAAGCACTCAGATCTAAAGGAACAAAGCCTCAGAAGGGCACCCAGTTGCTTTCCAATTAGAGACATTTTCTGAGGCTTGTCTACAGAGAGCTGAGGTTCGTTGAGAACATAGGGCTCTCTCCACGCAGCCTCCTATGAGCAATGGATGGATTCCTGTGTTAGAGGGAATCCCACAACGTGGGTTTTATAGGACTTAGCATTGGCTCTGGCTCATGGATTGGTAGCAGCATCTGTTTATAATAAAGTAAAGCGTCTATACCCTGTCTCATTCTGCAAAGGGCCACCCTGCTACGGCCGTCCGAAGTAGACAGACCGTGAGCCTGGTTATCCAGTAGAGAGTTACATGGGAATTATTCAAAACCAAACCAAACCAAACCCAAACCCCAAACAACCCCACTTCCTAATAACAATATTTAAATACTTTTTATTATGGGAAATTTTAAACATATACAAATGTAGAGAGAAAAATATAATAAACTCCCTTTGTATCCATCACCCAGGTTCAAAAATGACCAACTCACAGCCAATCTTATTTCATTTATAGCTCTCTAATTTCCTCTATTCCCTGGAATATGTTGAGGCAAATCTCAGACATCATACTATTTCATCCATACGTATTAAAAAAGACCATTTAAAGCACTGAGCCACATAGTGAATAGTACGAAGCAGAGAAAACCAAACAACACCTAACTGAAAGCATCTAGTGTGTCTGTGAGCTTACCAGGGGCCTCTATGAAAAAATGGCCACACTCTATTCACTCTCCCAATTTTGAGGCAGCTCCCAGGGGTGCCTCTGGTCCTGAGTCTTCCACTCTTTGAAGCATCAATCAGTGAAGAAGTAAAATTTCTGTTTTCAGTGCTCTATTGCACTTTAGTAAAATTAAAACGATGACAAAGAACATGTTAACGGAGGAATAAGTTAGAATCTGAGATCCTGGGTGTAGCCTGAGATGGGCTTAGGTGTTCCTATCAGCTAAGAGAGTGAGTTACCGACTCTTGAAATGGTAGAAATCAGCTATTCAGATCTATCAACCAGGGATTGTTAAATTTCTGGAGAAAAATAACAAGATTGGTATAGGAAAAAAATAATGCCCAATTTGCCTTCTAAAAAGAAACATGGAGAAGTTTTCAATGGTCTTTAAGTTGCTGTCAATTGTCATCCTGCTTAAAAATGTGTAACTATCCATCCCCTTCCCCCAATAAGCATGAGAGTTGCATGGGGACAAGCCACTTGGATCATTTTTGAAAGGTTGCCAACTCCTGACAGAGATACAATCTAAATACAGAATCCTAGGTAAATAACTGTTTTGTTTTTGTTAGGAACTTGGAATTCCTGAATGTTTTATCCTGCATTTCTGCACTTTTGTTTTCTTCTTGGAGATCCTAAATAATTTATTTACGTTATACATTTTGCTCAAACAAGTCTATTCTTCTCTATTACCACTATCCCAATACGTCAAGTTCAAATTCTCTTTGCTTTTTTTTGTTGTTGTTGTCGTTCTGATAATTTTCATTTGGTCATCAGTGCCACAGGAAAAGACACAGTTTTAACATTAAAGCATTTTTTTCCTTCCACCTAAGGAAACGATGAAAGACAATGGAAAGGAGAAAAAAATGTGCTTTTCAAGAGCCATTTTTTTTCTCTCTCCACTGTATCAGCTCATTGCAGATGGCATATGTACAATTCACTTTTGACTGAATCATAATAAATAGGAGACAATCTGGTATAAACCACTTTTTATAATGCAATGCTCACCAATAAATTCCACTTATAGCCTTAAATCAAATTGGTGCAGATGCAAAAATTATGTAAAACTGGTGGTACCTGCTCCTGACCTTGTGCGGGCCCTCCCAGATTTGACTCAATAAACTTTTTCTTTCCTAATGATCTGGCAGTTATTCCTATCAAGAGAGTACAACGGGGGTGCTGAGAAGTGGGGAAGTGAAGCAGTGATTCTGAGACCACTAGGGCCCTTAAGAAGATTAATTTGTATGAGGTCCTTGAAAAGTTGGAAAAATCTCAATGCACTCTGAATACACATATTCATTTTGAGCTGATTTCTGTTCCTCTTGTGCCCTGTAAAATTTCAAGGAATGTAGTTGAGGTCTGGAGATTTCCACAAAGAGATTAAGAGAGGCTATAAACCGAAGAAATAGTGGTTTTGTGTAACTGTTGGGCATGAATTATTTTCAGTACCAAGATGTCCTGATTTTCGGGACAGAAACTGAGTAAACACCTTTAAATGTTCAGGGAACATTTCTATTAATGTTATTAATAATAGGGCTTATGAGTTTAATTCTAAAAAGGGCATTTATCTGTTATCTTTACTTGGAATAATGTATGCGCCTGCTTTTATATTTATTTCATAAGCTAGACAGTGAAGCCACTAAATTTTCTGTAACATCTAGTCTGATTTTGTGTTTTGTGTAGGAACCAACCCGTTTTGGACCCTCAGTAAATACTTTTATTTATGCTCACTGGATTTCATAATAGTAACCAATATTTATCATCTCTTTGCTTTTAAAAGAAGTTGAGTTCTCTTAGCCCATATGAAATCCTGAAATGTCGGTCCATCAACTTTATAGCGGGGCTAGAAAGATTATTTCCTGGTTCATTCTTGTAGCCTAGATGCTGGTCTGACTCTGCAACTGCTTGGAGGGAAGTGGGTGAGCTTGTGTATATCTTTTGGAGTGATTGGGTAGGGATTTTTATGGAGTCTTACTCAAGATTTTGGGTATTTCTAGCTCAGAGAGAACAAGAACAAGGCATGATGGGAGCAGGTGTAGTCACATAGCACTGGGGTGTAGCCTCACTTAAGCTCCTTAAGCTGTGTTGGACTTGCGCAAATGATTTACCCTCTCTGAGCCTCTGTTCTTCCTTGTAAATTAGGGATAATACATTTTACCTCCAGGGTAGATATTAAGATTACATGAAAGACTTTGCAAAGTGATAACGTAAAATATAAACAATAACTTTATTATCATCATCTAGTTATAGAGTGGTGCAGCATTCCAGGGGGACAAATAATAGGGGCACAACTTTGGATGACTTTGGTGTCCTTCTTCCCATCACAAGGCATTCTTAATTTTAAATGTACTAATTAAGTGCTGTCTATATTCTAAGGAGCAGTTTTATTTTTGAAACAATGGTATGTTGATCTATTGTAAACTATGTTGCTAATAACAGTTCAGATACCTTAGTTGTAGAAATCTAAACAGCATTGTTGAAGTATAATTGATATAACAAACTGCACATATTATCCCTCGACAGAGACTTGCTTTCTCATGCAGCTTATTTTGGGGCATGTTAACAGTTCTGACTAATGAGACGGGGAGGATATCTATGGGGACAGGTGTACTTCCCAGATAAACAGACAGAACAAGTTTGGGAGAAAGCCTTCTGACTATCCCCTTCTTTGCCAACTGTAACAGTTATGTGAGGACATGATGCTAGAGCTCGAGCAGCCATCTTGCAACCATGAGACAATTAGCAAGAGGATAAAAGGCCAAAATTCAGAGGATGTTGAACGGAAAAAAGGAAAAAGCATGAGTTTTCAATAATACAACTGAACTGCTGAAACAGTATTGCATTCACCCCCTTCCAGGCCTCACATCTGTATTTTGGTTCACAGCCACTGTTAGTCAGGTTTTCAGTTATTTGTCCATGAACCCATTGTCCACTATATACGACATTCAAAGTGGAGCATGGGAAGCGTGTAGGGGAGAACCGGGAAAGCCTTTCTGGAGTTAGGCAGGGCGACTAGTAATTCAACAGGCAAGGAAGACATGTCAGATGAACATTTCAGTTATAGGGAACAGAATATGTAGTGATCCAGAGGCCCAGTGTCACATGGCGTGTTTGAGAGGCTGTGCGTAGTCTGGCTGGGTTAAACTCAGTAGTTCTCAGCAGGACTACCTCTCAGGGAGAATTTGGAAATGTCACAATGCCCAGGAGGTGATTCTAGTGCTTAGTGGATGTGATGCACTAACTGTCTTGCAGTGTGAGAGCTGTGAAACTAATACAAACATCAAGCAGGAAATCCATTTGGAAGCATGATCTGGGATGTCTTCCTTGTTGATATCATAGCTTTTTTTGGGACGAGAAGGCTTCCTTTCTTCAAAAGCTGAGGAAGAGAAGGGGTGATTTCATTTCTTAGAAAGAGACTGTAACCATGGTGAACAAGAGACTGGGGCCTTCTGACAGCTACTCTTTCGAATATCATGAGAATTGTCTTCTGAAACGCCTCAATTCCTCATTCAGAAATTTGTCATTCTTGTCATTCAACAAATAAAAACAGCCTAGGATTAAGGAATAAATGTCCACATGAATTGTTTTTTTATGTTCAGAACAGATCTAACTCTTCATGCAATAGATTAATTCTAACAGGAAACCCCCAGGCAAAGCTCTGCAGCTAGCTAGCACAGTTCATTTCTATAAAAGTTTAAGGACTAAAAAGTGGGCATATTTACAAATGTAACATAAGTTGAAAAATCTTTATTTTTCTGGTTACAAAATAACATGTGCATGTGTTAGTAAAACCATACAATTCATAAAGGGAAAGTTTCCTGTAATTTCCTTCCTTCCAGATAAACACTATTAATAGGTTGATGAATTAAGATGTGTTTCTATTGATAAAGCAACCCGTTTACTTCCATACATGAATGGATGAGACCCATTTTTACATTTTTGGGCAATGCACCTATGTAACAGAAGCCATCTCTTACAGGCACATTGGAGATTGTCCCAGAAGGAGACCGAGAGAAGGACTTTTGCATCTTTCATTTCTCCTAGGTCTAAAGGGGAGACCTGATATTCTGCTGGCGGGCACCACCAGTCCAGCTGGCATCTGACTAGATTCAGCAAGGTTCTGAATAGGTTGGTGTCTGTGCCCAATAGTTAAATATTTTGATATTATCCTTCTGCTCTGGACTGAATTGTATTCCCCTTCCCCATTCACAGGTTGAAATCCGGATTCCCAGTGTGGCCGTATTTAGGGACAGGGTCTTTATAGAAGTAATTCAGGTTAAATAAGGTCATAGAGATGGGTCTTGATCTGGTAAGACTGATGTCCTTATAAGAAGAGACACCAGAGACATCTCGCTTTTTTTCCTCCCTGTCACATGAGGACATAGCTAGATGGCGGCTGTCTACAACTCGAGGAAAGAGCCCTCTCCAGACACCACCCCTTGATGGCACCTTGATCTTGTACTTATAGCCTCCAGAACTGTGAGAAATAAATTTCTGTTATTTAAGTCACCTAGTCTGTAGAATTTTGTTGTGGCAACTCAAGCAGATTAAATGTCCTCCTAACAAATGTTGATTCGCCCTGAAAATTCCAGCAGTTCATTTAGTTATCTTTAGGGTATAGTGGCTTGAGCGATTTTTTTTTTTTGGTGGCCATTTGCAGTTTATCTGCCCATATGCACTTA
Organism: Hipposideros armiger; assembly: GCF_001890085.2. Classification (NCBI taxonomy): domain Eukaryota; kingdom Metazoa; phylum Chordata; class Mammalia; order Chiroptera; family Hipposideridae; genus Hipposideros; species Hipposideros armiger. The sequence continues at coordinate 608,359 of NW_017731397.1, read as the reverse complement.
CATGAAAGCCGACTCCAAGGTCAAATTTCAATAACATCAGCCTTCCAGGTTCAGTGTATCCCGGGCAGCACCTCTGCCTCCTTTGTGCATCCTCTGGAAGCAGGAAGTTCTACTCAGTAGAACCCAAGCCATAGCCCACAGACATCTTCCCTTCCCTTTTCTCCCATCCTCAAAATCTTAAAGCTCGGGTAAAGAAAAAAAGAAAATCTTCCCCATGGAGGTATTTTTACTCAGGCTTCCTCTTGTCCAGCTATAAACCAAGCAATCATTTGGGACAGGTAATCTGGAGCAGCTCATGGGGAGAGAAGGGAAGAGCCAGAAAAACAATTTGATTCAAGTCATAGTTGTTGTAGGAATTTTTATTTGTCATTAATTTTTTATTAAAAGTATTTGCTTCTGGTTGTCCATGAAGGATATTTTTCTTCTCCTGTTTTGAAACAGGTGAGTGTTTTTCTAGTCCTCACTGACATAACAGGACTCACATAAGGCAGGTGATGTTGAAACTTTTGGCTTGTTTCGTTTTCAGTTCAAATGTATTTGAAATCTCATGGCTTGACAAAAATATTCTCAGAACGAAATTGCTTCACTCTCTTGGGAAAAGTTGGCTTCATGTTTCCTGACCTATTTGATTTCTCTCTTGATAATGATTCTTCAATATTTCTTATAAAAATAGTTTATTAGTTCTTTTATTTACTTCATTTTGAATAACCTTTGAGGGGTTCCTTATGTAGATATGAGATCCCTTTGATCTCTTTTTAAGATTGAAATTTATTTCTTTTTACTTATGAATGGAAACATCCAAAGAACACCTTACTACGTTGACACCACCTAAAGCGTGGGACAGACCCAAGTCTTCTTCAATTGTTCAAAATAGAAAGTCCTGTTTTCTCTTTGCCAGTGTTCATACTATTGGGATTTGTCTGGGGTGCCCTCAATATGCCTGTGCACCTTGCTCCCCAAAAGCGACCACACCATGTCTAGATTGGAGGGCACATTTCTTTGCCGTGCATGGCAGTCACTGTTGGCATCTACTAACGTGAGATGAATGGGGGAACCAGGCTGTTCATGCCCACTCCCTGAGCCATGGGGCAAGTTTAAGGTAAAACTGAATTACATTTCATGGTCATGGTGGCTGCACTGTGACAATCAGTTGTTCATACCCATCTTCATGCAGCACAGAGCCAGGAAGCTCATCAATGGGAAGAACCCCTATTCCCTGTGGCATACTGTTTCTATGTTTCATTCAGACTCAATATAGTTCGTATGTTTTTTCAAATGCAAAAAAAAATCTCGGTTGAAAACTCAGTTTATTTACAGGCTGTTTGTCTTGGAGAAAACAAAGCCTCCGAATCTCCATGCTGTGAGTATGTGGCCTCAGGCCGTGGTGGGTTTTCTTGGGAAAGTGCCAGGAAGGTTGTTTCTGGAGAAGAAACATCAGCAGTTTTCTTGTGGAACTTTAATTGGAAGTAGAATGGCGGTTCAGCGTAGACAAGAGATCAAAATGAAATGAGCTGGTGTTTTTATTCTTGTCCCTTAATGGACCATAATCCTGGTCATAAAAACCCACCACTTAAACCTTGGCAGTCTTGCTTTCCCAGGAAGCTTTATTACTAAGTATTAGCTTGACTCAAGACATAGCTTCTCCAAGCCAGGTTTGAGCCAAGGCCCCGGGTGAAGAGAATGTGTTTGTGGGCAAGTCAGGGCTCCCCTACAGTCCTGCAATAAGCTATGCAGTGGTCTTCTGAGGCCTCAGGACATTTTTCTGTGTGGAGAAAATATGCTTCAGTCCATTCCATACAAACCATACCCCTGGCCAAAAACACAAAGAGAGGTGGAGGGAATTCTGAGCCCCAAGATTTTCCGAGAGTGGTAAGCTAATACATAACAGTCAACCACTTCAGGAACTTCTCTTGCTTCAAGTGTACTCTGGATAAACTCATGCAAAAGGGCCAGGACCTGCAGGCCTACTGGGGATGGTGTTCCTAACCAGTCCTTGCTCACTTATGCCTCATGCCCTGTCTATTTATCTTTGTTCCAATCAGTCAACCCGGGGTGCTCTTGACCTTGGCGCTTGGTCCTGGGCATTTCATGGTCAGACTGATTTGTTTCATCCGTCCTGCCAATGACGTCTTCTCCTATGTAAGCAGTTACATGCATGCTGAGCAAGCATCCAAGGGTCTTGCTCTACCCCTTTGCTTCCCCCCATAGTATAAGACATTGGATTTGCTCTAGGAAAACCCATCCATGGCTGCTTTATGTAGCTCTGATGTCAAAAGTGGACCCACTCCAGGGTCTACCTAAACAGGGGATAAGCCATATCTCTATGAGTCTAATAAAAGCTAATTCATGTCCAAATTAAAACTTAGGCACAAAGGACTTCTGATCTCTCTTGGAGCTTTAAAAAATGGAAGATGAAGTGTTTTCACTTAAGATGACTAAGTCTTGTTTTTCTAAATATATTGTTGAAACAGATTTATGTTGCCTAACCCCCTTGCCTCAGAGCACTTTGCAGGTCCCCCCAGAGGAATGCTGCTTCGCTACACCCCGTTTGTGCAATAGCACTTGGGTGAGAAGCCAGCATAGCTCTGCCTGGCTAGCTTTGAGAGGATGAAGTAGAAATCATTTCTGGGTCTGAAACTAGAGGGGGGATATTGTGTAGGCAGGAGGCAATTATCCAGGCTGGACTTGGGCCAGGCCAGTAGGGTTCAGTTGCTCCTCTTGCAAAAATTACCATCTGGTCTTTAATGACCCAGAGTGGTCAGGCTGGCATTAATTTACACCTCATCCCAGGAAGGCACCTCTGAGAATGAGAATGCCTGGTAATGCAATACTGTTCCTTGGCTCCGATGGAAGGGGGCTGGTGCTAGTGGAGATGGGAACTGTTTTCTCACAAGAGAGTGTATTCCAGAATGAGGGCAGGAGTTCATAAACAGGCTACCCTTTGAAACAGAAGCTAGTCAGAGCCAACACAAAAAGGATGAGCCCAGACACTAGTCATGTGACCCATACTAAGATGTGCTAGGTCCATTTGTATCATTTACCTGTCCATTTGGCAAAGGCTTCTGGGAGGCTTACCAAGCTCCAAGCACCGAGCACTGTGCTAACAGGCACATAGCAATGAAAGGAGCAGAGCAGTGGTCTCTGCTCACAGTCTAGTGGGGATGTGGGTATAAACATATGCTTTCCCAGAGGCCTGTTAAATGTGCTATCACAGTATAGGAGAGGCAAGAAGGGGCATTTCCTGGGGGTGGAGGGTATAGAGTGAATTACAGTAAGGAGTTTTCAAAATCCATTGAAGGTGACACAAGTGTTGAAAGACATGCTTTCATACAAATTTTTAAAAAGATATTATAATAGTTTACATTCATTTGAGCCTGCCGTTCTAAGCCCTTTACATGTATTAATAAACAAGATTAATCCTCCCAACAGCTCTATGAAATTTTCCAATGAGGGAAATAAAGCACAGAGAGATGAAGCAACTTGGCCAGTGCTGCCCAGTGACTAGGTGCAGAGTCTTGATTTGAACTCAGAACAAGACAGGAAGTCATATAAAAGGTTATGAGAAAGAAATAAATATAGTCCAAATATTACCTTGTAAAACAAGGAAATTTTTGTTATTAACAATGAAATATATTTCTTAATATTAAATATATTCATAAAGAGAACAAACTACCGGGCTGGCTGAGTGGCACATTGGTTAAGAGCTGGCTTGGGATGCCAGAGGGCCCCAGTTCGGATCCCACATATGAGGGCCAGCGACACTGCCCTCTATAGCTAAGATGCTGAACAACAGCTCAACCTGGAGCTGGGCTGCCATGAGTCGCCGGCGACGGCATAGGCTGCAGCCCCTGCTGCAGTGGGTTGCCATGGGCTACAGTGTGTGGCCAGCAGCCAGTGTGAGTGGCCATCCAGAAGCTGGTGACTGATTTGCCTCACCCAGGAAGAGTGCGATGATGGTGCCAACTTGGGCCAGTGAAGCAACGTCCTCCACAACTAGACTGAAGAACAAAAGGACAGCAACTTGTCTGTTCCCCTTCCCCCAATTCCCCAGCGCTGTTCCTATCCCCCAATTCTCCAATACAAATCTTAAAAAAAAAAGCAAACAAACTACTTTGTGATTCTTTTCTTTTGACTAAATGGAATATATTCCTTAATATGTTGTGAAGATGAAACACAATTAACTATAACTTTGAAGAACTCTTATTTCAATAGCTGTTAAAAACCATTCTGCCCAACACAGAATTTCTGTAAACTCTACAAATAGTTGGAAGAAACTAGTTTTTAATAAATCAGTAAATTTGGAAAATGAAGTGAATCGGGCATTTAATGGGTAAATGGATTGACAGTTGATTTTCAGCAAATTTGCTTTTGATGAACTGATTTTCTGTTACTGACTTATTGTCGAGTCTCATACCTGAGAGACCACAAGGTAAGGCCCAACAAATGTTTTCTGTTGTGTCTATAGTCCGCAGGTTACCAGAGCAATGTACGGTAAAACCTTGGATTGTGAGTAACATGGTTTGTGAGTGTTCCGCAAGATGAGCAAACATTTCTAATACATTTTAACGTGGCAAGCGAGTGATGTCTTGCAATATGAGTAGTTTGTTTCCGGAATGAATTATGCTCGCAAGCCAAGGTATTACTGTATTTCTAAGCACAGTGATACTTTGAGTGGCAACCGAAGAGACCTAGCAGTGTGATGTGAAAAAGAAATAAGGTGGGTTTTGGAAAGGAGACTTTGGTTTGCTGCATGTCTTTATGCCTGAAGCAGATTCAGAATTCCAACCCAGAGTTCAACTCTAAAGTTCATGTCTTTCTGATGTTCTATCGCCCCACAAGAACATCATCATATGAGTGTCAAGAACCTAGTATGTATTTTCAGACCAAGTTCTGAAATCTCATTCCGGCTCCTTTTTTGGATTGCTTTGAGGGCCCATACTTATGGTGACTTACCTCTTACAAATTCCAAGCAAGAAGGCTGAAGGTGAATATGAAGTAGATACAAAAACAAAACAAAGCAAAGCAACTATCCTACCCATAGTCCTGCAGTGAGTAATAGATGATGTTAAAAAGAATGGTACCAATTCTCTTGCCATCCTGCTCAAGGAAGCAAGAGATGGGTTGGGGGACCTCCTCCAGTCCCTTCGGCTCTCTCAAGTCTGACAGCTGCTGGATTTTATGTGACGCTTATTGTTTGTGAGACCCCTGACTCAGCCATACTGCCAGGGGTATGGTCTTCCTTATGTTTCCAAAAGATCTTTCCATCTTAGCGTTTTCACACCCAGCCTCTGTAGAGTGTCCTAAAGAAATTCTTTGGAATATGTTCTGCCAGTTTTCCAGGACACCATTCCAAAGTGTCTGAGTTTTGCCCAGCACTGCTGCATGTCAAATAGGTATCTACGCCATCTTGGCACGAATTTAGCACCGCTCTACACAGACTGCACGTGCCTTGTTTGTAAACATAACAATGCTGAGCTTTCATTAGGGTGTAAGGCAAGTCCCACACTTACTTTCCTGTTAGAGTGCTGTGATGGTAATAACATCGAGGTACCGACAGCATCCTGGTTAGCATCTCTTGAAGACAAGCCCTACTTCCAAGAGCATTGTAATGTGTGGGCCTTGCTCTTGGGTATTTATTTCTGCATTTCATATCTAATATGTATGCTCCGTTGTGGATCATTCTATTTTTTCCCCCCATAAAATTTTTAATAAAGGATGACATTTTTAAAACAAAGGGTAATTTCTCCAAGATCTTCTTTGGTGGCCATCTAATAATTTTTTAAAGCATAAACATAGGCTGTTAATATTGGACACATTTTTTTCAACAGGGCTACCACTCACCAGGGGCCCTGGAGAATTTGTATTTCAAATGGAAGGACTGTAAAGGGGAAACATTTGTGGCTAGAAGAGCTATTCTGCTTTATAGTTGCAAAAATTTGTTTCTGAAACAGGTTTTTATGGGCTTATAATACCACATCAGCCTGGAGACCAGGACCTTTCTCAGTTTGGTGAGATTTTGCTCACTCTCCTTCTCCTAATATCACCTTCATCATGCGTCACAATAGCTCCAGGGGTCCCCATTTCTGCTGATGTGGCAAAGTATGGTACAAATTAAACTGCCCTGGTGGTATACAGAGAATTGCCAACTTTGTGTGTGTGTGTGTGTGTGTGTGTGTGTGTGTGTGTGTGTTTTAAGTTTCAAACTGGCAGAATTGGCCCTAACCATGTGTATTTTATTTATGCCTCATACATACATGATCAAAAATAGTTAAGCAGAACTATATATAAGCTATATAGCCATTTTTTCCCACCACAAATTTGGCAATATACACAAAGATTGTAATTGCCCACTGGTCTGTTTTGCTTTGCAAGCTGTCTTAATGGACATAGTTTTGTTTTATAAGCTAATACTTTATTTTCATCTGTCAATGCAATTTTGGCCTGTTAATAATACTTAAACAATTGAAGTGTTTTTATAGTGCTTCAAGTAGAGCTATCAAGAAAAAAAATTGTAACTATCAAAAATCATCCCGTGTCTTCAGGTCTAAGATAGTAATTAATGTTACCAATTTGTTTTTCATCACAGAGACATTTGGCTTGGTTGTTTGGCAATATATTTATTATTTGAAAATAGAAATGGTTTGTACATGGGGTATAGCATGTTTTTGGAAAGAGGCCTTTCTGTGAGTGATCTAGAAAATGGCAAGTTGGTTTGTGCTGTAAATGAATAAGTGAATGGATACAAAAACGTTTCCTGTGCCTCTGAGGGAATAATTGAACTTGAGGAAACACTCAGATTGAGGTTTTGGGAGGATAGGGAAGTGAGTAGAAGATCTCTTTCAAAACAAGGGAAATCTTAGGGCAAACAGCATGGAAATGATTTCATCTCAGGGATTCATATGATAGACACATAACAGAATGGCAGTGTGAATGCAGGTGTAAAAGGAAATTATCTGGGTGAAGATAAATGTTTTAAAAGCTATGATTGGATCTATTAACAAATCAAGAATAAGAAATGCTCTTGTGCAGTGTGGTGTGTTTGCAAAAGTCAACTATATATAAGCCATAGCTAAACACTTTGTTCTAAAAAACCAGCAGGAGCAATTCCTGCCACTTATTATCAAGGAGGAATGTGGGAGAGAATGGCACAGCATTTGTCATGTGCTTTGAGCATCAAGTTCAGTGGCCCAGCTGAAAGGTGGAGAGAGCTTCTCTGGGAACATAATTTCCGAAGAGATTCTTTTCCCACGTTGAATAGTATCTCTAACCACGGTAACACACCCCTACCCTTTAAAAATATTCTTGAAAGAATGCTCATTTTCACAGCAGAAACCATTTTTGCTGAATTTAAACATTTTTGTTTTTAATTAACGAGGCACCATTCTGCATTTCCTTATTGACCTGGATGTTTTTCACTCCCCTTTAAGTTAGAAGAGGGGGTATTCAACTTTTTAAAGAGGGGCACCAGAACTTTTAGTTTTCTAGTGGCAAATCTTTTAAGGAAATTATTATGTAAAATTTAACCCAAAACCTAAAGGAGCGAGAAGGGCATAAGGAACCCCTGTGTCCCCTTTATCCAGCTTTAACGGTTATTAATACGGTGCCAATCTTGTGCCAAATCTTTATAAAGTACAAGTGTCAGGTTACATTTTTGCAATTAGATGTGTTCTTGTAAAGAGGCAAATCAACTGTTACTATTAAACTTATTGGGGAATCTTGCTCTAAAAATCATCTTAAAGGAAACTCATTTGTTAAGGTGAGTAATCACCCTCTTATCTTTCTGCTTTATAAATAGAGTAAATATCTTCTGTATCCCTTCCCTCCTTCCTTCTTTTCCTTTTTGGATTCAATAGGGAGTACATCTTTGCAATATGTTGGACCAGGAAATTGTCTGTTTCCATAGGATTTTGCAGTCTGATAATTTCAAGGAGAAAGTGGTGAATAGTAATTTTTTTTTGATAACTGTGTTTGGCTCATATTTTATGGTCAATCTTGTATGAGAAAATCCTGATGCTACATGCTTTCAGAATGAGTGGTCATGTCTTCATCCCATAATGGCCCACTTTGCATAAGGCATGATGGTTAACTCAGGATTTCATCCCCTTGGAGTTCAGGTCAAAATTGTCTTTCTTAGGGAGTGAATGCCTCTGGTACTCACCAGAGTCTTGGAGAAGACATCTTGTTTCTTTGAAGTCTGGGCATGGCTCTCTCCTCTAAGCATGGACATATGACTAAGAATGCACTGCGGTGGACCCTGCAAAAATGGTCCCAGCACAGTCACGTGTCCCTTATTGAGGGGAATGTATTCTGAGAAATGAGTTGTTGCGATTTTGTTGTGCGAGTATCATAGAGTGTACTCACACAAACCTAGATGGTGTAGCCTCGTACTGTAATTGTGCTATACTTTCATACACCTGGCAGTGCAGTAGGTTTGCTTTCACCAGCATCTCCACAAACACCCAAGTGATGGGTTGCTCTAGGACATTAAAGCGTTACAACCTTATGATGGCTATGATGTCATTAGGAAACAGGAATTTTTCAGCTCCATCATAATCTTATGGGACCACCATTGTATATGAGGTTCCGTTATTGACCAAAATGTGGTTTTGCAGCACGTGACTATATCCATCTCCCCTTCTGCCTTACTGAGAGAGAATTCTAATCCTGTTTGAGGTAGCAATGTACTTAGGCACTGTGTGTCCCAGCCTCCCCAGTGAGGCATTAGTATAAATTTGCTGAGGATTCTGGGGAAAGGTTTTGCATTTCTGGTGTAGGCTGGCATCCCCTGTTCGCTTTCTACTTTTCTTTCTGTCTGGATGGAGGACTGGATATGGACCGCCATCTTGTGACCATGAGATACGCATGAAGGCGAGCCAAGCCAGGCTGGGACTTGGCTGGTGTTGGGAACTGCTACACTTGTCCTGAGACACTTCAGGACTTCCTGTTATGTTTGAGAAATAAAGCCCTTATGATTAAGTGGCTAGAGTTAGGCTTCTGTTGCATGCATAGAAATGCAATTTCAAACGGACACATGCATAATATATAGGAAATATTGCTATTTCTTGTCACAGTCTTGGGGATACTCTTGACTTAGGGACACTTTCTCAGAGAGATGTGAGACCAGGACTCAGCCCCCCAAGCAGCAAATGTCGTTTTTGAAAACAGTCCATATTTTCTTCTCAGGGTATACTGAAAATGTCCTTTAAAAAAAGGAAAAAGAAGATTTTCATTCCCAGTCTATGCTTACAAAGTGAAGTGGGGGACTGAGGAAATTGCCTTGAGAGGCTTGACTGCCTGAATCCTTCACAGGAACTCTTCATATAATTGAGTCACAAATGCTTTTTAGACATGTTATGGGGTCATTTTCCTGTGTTGGTATAGATTTGCTTTTAATGTTTACATGTATTATGTAAATAATCTAAGAAATTTAGATTTGTGTGGCTGTATGTTTAAAAGTGCTTTGTTGTTTACCTGAGATGGTGCCAAAGGATGGTGGCTTATTTTGAGGTTAATAAGCCAGGCATGGGATGGTGTCACCAAAATGCCTTCAAATGCTCAGAGAGCAGTATGTATAAGAAGGACGTTAAAGATTGGTCTTTTTGAGAAGTGACAGATTACCTAACACAATAATCCTTGCTATCAGACAAATTGGCTTGAAAGGGAAGACAGCTGGCTTTGTTCCAACACCAATAATACTATTAACAGCAGTGACAGAATGATGCCAGGAGAATGGGGGACCCTGCGTGGCAGACCTGGCTCTGGGCCAAGCTGAGGGGTATCTGCTCAAAGAACTTTATGTCTTGTTTCTCTGTTTGTATTTGGCTTTTGACAGCCACATAAGGGCTGTTCATGTTGGATATTGTGTAAATCTACACAGGTAAATAACAGGACCAATGTGTAAGATAAAGAATTTTCCACCAACCAATTTATCTTGAACACAGAACTCCAGCCTTTCTCATTCTCTGAGAGGCCTCCTGTTCCACCAGATAATTTATGACTCTCAGGTCTTGGCATTTCATTAAAACCCCAAGCATTTGACAAACTATATCTTAAAAAAAGTTTTCCATTAGTTGGTTTCTAACAAGAGAAATTTATGACAAGTTGACTTAATCCTTGCTTTTCGGAGATGTCTAAAAAAAGTTCTTTTTATAAACAATGAAATTGCGTGTAGGGGATCATAGACCAAGCAATGGGTAAGATGTCAGGGTTGGCTGGTATGAGAAATCTCACCAAATGACTTCTCAAAGGCCTCTGCGTGCAGCCGGGCGTCTGTGCCTTCCCCTGGAGCGAGCTGTGCTGCCTGAGGTTCGGCAGGCGTCCAGTTTCACCTGGACAAGTTCTGCTCCTGAGCCCACGGTGCCTGTGCATTCGCTTATTACAACTAACCACTGTGAAATCATTCACAGACCTTGGAAATCACATATGTAAGGTGATTTATTTATGTATTTTGACTAATAATCTTAACTTGTCATTTCGTTTTTAAAATTTGATAAACGGACTGAAAATTTGAAGAGGGAGCTGTTTGTGTTAAATTTACAACCCAGCTTCCTGGCATTTGGGGATTGGTTATTGCTTTTGGATTCCTTTTTTGTCAGAGGTAGGGTGTGTGTGTGTGTGTGTGTGTGTGTGTGTGTGTGTGTGTGTGTGTGTGT